>NW_024883034.1:0-148287 GCF_019059575.1 Amphibalanus amphitrite | reverse complement strand
TTTCTGTATCACGGAATATTGAATGTGCATTCATCGTTTCATTCCGCGTATGCATCGTTTTGAAAATGTTCTGTCGCTACCACTTGTGCTTGCATAACGACTTGCTGGGGCATGTCATGCATGATCTTGGCCATTCACAATCCATCATTTTAAAATCCAAGATGATATCAATGATTGCATGTACCATGATCAATGAGGCCACCAGAAAAGCGTTCAGCATACCTACTTCAAACAGCAGCTCTTCAGTGCTTTGGTCGCCAGCATGGACTTTTGCAGGATGCAGCGTGCATGATAGCAACCATGGTGAAGGCAATTAACCTGTTTTCTTATAACGCATTACAGTGGAAGCTTTGTTATCGCCATTCAAAACTCACTTCCATTCGTGTACTTTTTGCTTGAGACTTAAAGCTTTGTACTCGTATGGCTTTTGTTGTCAATACCAGGGCTGCGGAGTCGATGGATCTTAGGGTGACTACGACTCCGGCTTAAAAAATCGACTCCAACTTCGACTCCAACTCCCACTCCGACTACGGACGGTTCTATGAAAATTCATATCATGATACCCTATTGAAGTTTATAATGGAGATGTTTTCATCTTGCCTGAAACGAGCCTTTGTGCTTTCCAAGGCTTTGCGTTGCAAATATGCATTATAAATATATTTGTCAAAAATAAAAAAAAAATCATAAAAGTTGTATTTTAACCCGCGCCCTGCTGGGGGGTTAAAATACAACAGTGTTAAAAAAATACAGTGTTTGAACACCCCCCCCCTTGTGGTTTTTCGCGAAGCCGCCGTTTTTGGTACACCTTATCATACATAAATTCTACACAGGTTGTGAAAATTTCAGACCAAGGTCATTCAAGGTCAGGTCACCAGGTCACTTGAAGTGACCTCACCTCATAAAAAGTTTCAATGTCTGTCATAGCTACACCGAATGACCGATCGCTTTGAAAGTTTCAGCGATTGCTAAGAGCAATAGTATGTACAAAATGTATATCTCAGAATTTAGATATCGATGACCTAAGGTCAGGTCAATTTTGCGACCTCCCCATTATAAGTCAATGGGAGAAAATTGAAATGCGCCTCTTTTGGACGAAAGACATTATAAACACTCCAAAACACCGAATTACAAGTGGTTTAGACACACTGAACATGAAAATGGTGTCCGTGACCCTTGTTTATGCCCTGAGGTCATCTTAGGTCACGAATGGTATCTAACAGTTTTTCGCAAATAACTTTTGATAGAGGCATGCTAGAGCGATGAAAACGCCTTAGATGTGTTCAGCTCGACGATACGGATCGACTGATATGCAACATGACCCTTTCCGGTCAGGTCATGACCTTGGCCTGAGGTCAAATTTTCAAGTTGACCTTTCAAGGTCAAGTTATAGTTCATTCGATGCGTCTTGACGAGAGGAACACGATGCCGGTAAAAGTAAGCTCGTACAGGGCTTGGGTCAAAAGTTATTGCAGAAAAACTGTTTCCGAAAAAATCGGTTATTTTTGCAGTTTTTGCCCCCTGCAGGCAAAACCGTTGACGTTAGGTCAAAACTGCGAGAATAATTCAGAAAGGGCGTTAATAGGGCTATCGAATGCGCTTTTCCGCGGCGCTGTAGCTCTATTGGTTCCCGAGTTATGCGTTGGCTTCTTGGAAATTTTCGACATTCGACCTGGAAATCGGCGAAATTTTGCCTTCAATGACCTCTGGTGACCTGACCTTTGACCTGACCAAAAAAATGACCGAAGTGATTTCATCATTATTTTTTACGCTCTTTCGAACGCCGCCTTCCGCGTATCGCTACGTGGCCCAGGAGCCGGGTTACAAAGGGGGGGTGTTCAAACACCCCCCCCCCCCAGCAGGGCGTGGAAATCCAGGACCCCCAGCCGGGCGCGGGTTAATGACACAAAATGTGAAATGCTATTGAGGCATTAAAGGGACCCTCCCACCTTAACATTAGTTTTGAGTTGAGATAGCCAAGTTTGCGGCCAGGCTCAGAAACCACCATTTATCCTGGTCGCAACCCCCGCAGCTTTATGGTGTTCAAGAAATTTCTTCCGTTTACTTGCAGGGTGGGACCAGCGTGGTCCCTATCTCTTAACCATTACGGGAATCTGATGACGTCATCAGGCTTTCGAACGTCCGTTAAATGTTTGACTAAAACGTTTTGTAGCACGCGGTGGTATATGCTGCTTTGCGCGCAACAAATGCCGCACTTTCAAATAAAGTCGCTAGGAACAGCGGAGATCCCAAAAAGTAAACAAAAGTAAAAGTCTAATATCTTGAAAACCGGTGAATATTTTTCGATGAAATTTGGTAGATATTCGTTTTTGCTCTTTCTGAACCGAGCGACATCACTTTCATGCCAATTCATTAACTTTTTTGAAGGTGGGAGGGTCCCTTTAAATGCAACCAGTATTAACGATCTGGATGTATTATCGGATTATTCGCTAAAAACGATTAGTATTTTTCCATGGTAGGTATAGGATGCAACTGCGATTAAGCCTAACTTTGTTACTGATTAAAGAAATTTTTAAGGTTTTTTAACATTTTCCTGAGAAGAGGCATATGCCATTTTGTTTAACTAAATTAAATTACTGTTTTAAATAAACGAAGTAACGAGGCCAGAGCCCAGTCTAGGCTGAGCTTACTGCGCAGACCTTAGATTCTTATGCTTCCATCCTATCGGGACTTTCGGGCCATGACGCCACAGTTTATCGTGCACACACAGCTGAGCACGCTTTGTTCAACTTCCTGACTTCAACTGGCTGCGGCTGCGTCCACCAGTCGCAGTATATGAAACCCCGTCCGGAATTCCATATATCGAGTGCCAGAGCTAAACCTGCAAGGTTATTAGGCGATGAGATATACGCGAATGTCCACTCGAAAACACAAGCCAGCCCACTCACACGCATGCCTCAATTAAATTCATATAAGGTAAAGGCCTGGTCTACATTATACATCATGTATAATCATTCATCTTCTTCCTAGCTAGCGCTGTACTATGAGCATGTGGAAACCTCACTTTCAATTCAGATGCGGTAAAGTTTTCCATTTTCTCAACTTCGCTCACTGTCTTCGAAGATCCGAAAAAAAAACATTGAGAGATTATATTGTGGTGCTGATAGTGATCAGCCCAGCCTTAAAGGTACCAAGCCTATGGAGAGTTTTGCACCTCACGGCCATTCTATTGCAGCCCCCGAGCCCAAGATGAAATGTGCAATTTCTATATGATGTACTGGACAAAGAGCAAGCCGGTTGGAAGGAGCCTTTGCATTACGCTGGGGCCGCCGTACTATTCGTGGAAGAGCAACGAAATGGGTATGCGCCAGTTTTCCAACGTGCCGTCCATATCGGCAGCCTCGGAGATCACGACCGAAGAGATCCGTGCCTACTTTGGCACACCGTGAACAATCGTCCCCAAGGTGTGTTCAAAGTGATCGGAGATCCACGCTCACGCACAGTTGTGTTCAGCAAAGGCCAGCGACACGGATCGTGTGTCAGTCTAGGCTACTAGCTAATGGTTCGGCGATTGAAAACTGAAAATAAGTATTTATTTTCTCGTGAGCCAGGGTATCGTATTTCGAAATGCAATCATCATTTTGATTTTTGGGACAAATTAAAAGGTTACTTCCTTGAGCATTCAATGCTGCACCAATCCCTGCAACACAACGTTGGCGGTCAGTTCTGTATGCATAATCATGTACATAAGGAACGCACACTGTTAAATGCACAGTGCTGTCATGCATTCACTCTGTAAATAGGTATGCCGCACGTGGTCCGTATGCCATCCATGGGTGAAGGGTTCCGGTGACCTAGAAGCGTCTTGCACCAGAATACCTAGCTAAGTAGAATCAGCAAACTATGAATTTTCACAGGGAACTGATAGGTATTCTGGTGCACGAGGCTCCCGTGGTTTCACCAATAGCTCGAAATGTGTGTGTCCGAAAACCGTCCGTCCGTCCCCTCCCCACCCCGGCGTGGCAAATAATGTGTGACGCTGTTTATAATCCGTGCTTCATAACTACTAAAAAGCAGTGACACCATACAAACACGAGCAATCGTGTATGTACATACCTTATGACCAACATCAAGACTGGGTCAGTCGCAATGGGGCATTCCACGACAAATCGACAAATAAAAAATTAAATTTGCACCCTCACATTTTATTCTTCGTTGAAAACTGGTGTAAGGGGTAGTGATGGGCGGGGAAGCCAGCTGTGGCAAGGATTTTTTTCTTCGAACAACGGTTTCCGAGATATAGCCTCGGGCAATTCCTGGAGTTCGCGCTGCAGCCCTATGTTTGGCGGCCTATAACTCAGAAACTATTGGTTTTTTACGATAAAAACTTTATATGGTTCAACACACAATCAACCAACAAACATTTTGGCTATCTCGGATTTTCAATTTTTGAAAATTTTGATCACGTGACCTTTTGACCTATTTTTCGAAGAGTGACCTTGATATTTTCCCCACTGAAAGTTGCAATTTTGTCTGATGACGATTAAAGCCTTATCAAGTGTCATTCATATGCGATAATAAAAAAAGTGGTTTTCGCCCTGCGTTGACCTCAGGTCAGGTCATTTTTATGACCTGTCCATTATTACGAGCGGGAGCGACAGCGAGATCTCGAGAATAAAGCAAGATAGCGACAAGCGGTAAACGGTAAAGGGTACACACGGATAAGGTCTATAATTTTTACTGAGGTCATTTTCAGGTCAGGTCAAAGATGACGTCACAGGAGCTAAAAGGAAGTCAAAATAGTGGCACTATACATATATATGAAGTTTTTCTCGAATAACTTTCAAGGTATCCCACCTAGGAACAAACTAATAGCACCATCGTGATCCTCTCGTCGATCCGCATCGAAACATATGTATGTTGACCTCGAAAGGTCGAAAGGTCAAAAGTTGACCTTAGATCACGTGACCTAAGGTCAACTTTTGACCTTTCGACCTTTCGAGGTCAAAATACATATGTTTCGATGCGGATCGACGAGAGGATCACGATGGTGCTATTAGTTTGTTCCTAGCTGGGATACCTTGAAAGTTATTCGAGAAAAACTTCATATATATGTATAGTGCCGCTATTTTGACTTCCTTTTAGCTCCTGTGACGTCATCTTTGACCTGACCTGAAAATGACCTCAGTAAAAATTATAGACCTTATCCGTGTGTACCCTTTACCGTTTACCGCTTGTCGCTATCTTGCTTTATTCTCGAGATCTCGCTGTCGCTCCCGCTCGTAATAATGGACAGGTCATAAAAATGACCTGACCTGAGGTCAACGCAGGGCGAAAACCACTTTTTTATTATCGCATATGAATGACACTTGATAAGGCTTTAATCGTCATCAGACAAAATTGCAACTTTCAGTGGGGAAAATATCAAGGTCACTCTTCGAAAAATAGGTCAAAAGGTCACGTGATCAAAATTTTCAAAAATTGAAAATCCGAGATAGCCAAAATGTTTGTTGGTTGATTGTGTGTTGAACCATATAAAGTTTTTTATCGTAAAAAACCAATAGTTTCTGAGTTATAGGCCGCCAAACATAGGGCTGCAGCGCGAACTCCAGGAATTGCCCGAGGCTATATCTCGGAAACCGTTGTTCGAAGAAAAAAATCCTTGCCACAGCTGGCTTCCCTGCCCATCACAACCCATTATACCAATTTTAAGCAAAAAATAAAATATGAGGGTGCAGGGCACTTGTCGATTTGTCGTGGAACGCCCCAATGCTGACGAGTTTTCATTTGAGACTAACTTGTAAATATGAGCTTACTTGTAAATAGTAAACTGACTAACCGGATACCTTATTGATAAGTCAATGTGATCAGGACAAACTACCAAAGCGAAAGGTGACCACCATTGGGCCAATGTTACAGCGCCACTGCCGACGACGAGATGTGCAATTTCTACATGATGTACTGGACCGAGCAGTCGCTGCTTTCCAAGGCCTACTGCTTCAGCTGGGGGCCGCCGCTCTCGTACTGGCACCGTGTGCCCATGGGCTTCTGGAAACTGTTCTCCTTCCCGTGGCTGACCGGGATCCCCGAGGACAAACGCGCCTCAGAGATCGACAAAAATGAACTGCGCTCCTACTTTTTCGCCAAAATGCGAAACACGTAACTTACTCAGCCTGAAACAGGAATTACGTCACTCTCAGGATCAGGATAAGAGTCATTTGATAATCACAGAAAAACACGGCAGACAAGGCGTAGTTTAAACATTAAAAAATGCGAAAAATGCGAATAAAAAAATGCGAAACATTAAACGCTTAGCAAGCTATGATGCATTTTCTGTGAAAATGATATCCATGCACGCTTCATTCACACTGTTATGATTTTTAATGTTTTTACTTTGGTTACCTATGCCGCGACTATGCTGAGTTGTTACAGTTTTGTTACATAATTGTTTTGTTGAGGTTTCTGCATGTTTTTTTGTGTTTAGTATGCGAGTGTTTAATGCCTATATATTTTATATATTTTCTAACGTATTACTCCTTTTGTGTTCTGTCAAATAACGAGTGAAACTCCTGATCACGTTTGTAACGACCATTCAGTGACGCGGACATTGAGTCATTGAGTCTGATAACTGACGCGCACGGGGCGGCGCCCGTTATTTGTTAGCCGCCCATGTTGCCGTCCATTGTCAGCCTCTCCTGTTTGCTGGCTTACATTGTTAACCACCCGAGTTGTTGCCCCGTTAACGTTGGCCGCCCCTGATGCTTCCTTTAAACGGAGGCAGTATTGTTACGGTTAGCTGTAAAGGTACCCCTTCCGCCGTTATGTAGTTGTAGTCGTTCCTGTTATCGCTTGGATATGGTGCAGGATTTATTAGTTTGGCATGCTGTCTGGTTATTTTGTGAAAATAAATTTCAATGTTCGTAGGGACACATGTTGACAGTGCTTTGTTTAATGAGTTAGATATCATATGTGGGTATATATGTTACAGGCAAAGTGAAAAACCAGGCATTTTGCAAAATGCCTAGGCAATTTGCAAAATGACTGACCCGTCAGGCATTTTGCAAAATGCCTGGGCAGTTTGCAAACTGCCTGGCCCACCAGGCATTTTGCAAACTGCCTGAAATTATTTTATCAGGCAGTTTGCAAAATGCCTGACATCGAACTCACACCAGCGACGATGCGTAAGCATCATTGTAAGTGCCGCTTACAGAGGTTTATCACAAGCGATGCGCACCAAGTGGGAGGACGTACAGTGAGACATTCTCCGGGTAGCGCTGCCGAGTTCAAGGTCACTGAGCCCCAGGCAGCGGCGGCCCGGCCTCCGCGCCGGCTGCCGGGCGCCCGGCGCGGTTTTATCGGCAAACACGCGTTAAACACGGTTCAGTGAGAGCCTTGATGATTTTTTGAAAATACTTTGGGTTGATATTAATCAGAAAAGAATGTGCTTCCGATGTATGGTAGATTGATTAGCGGGCCACACGTCTGCATTATCAATGCATTATGACCGTGTAATGATGAACATACCCGTTGCATGTAAAACTTATAATATGTAGGTAAGCGTCTTTTTATTATAAATGCACGGCGGTCGTGGACGACCAAAAACTTCATTTCTTGAAAAGACACATGCTCTTGAAGTCCATGGAATGCATTTCGTCTCATTACATTACAATGCATTGTTTTTAAATGCCAATGCTTTTCCTGAAATGCACCAAAAATTGCCGATTCCTCAAGATATAGAGACTATTTCTTTCCGCGTGACACGTGACTAACAAAAATGCTTATTGGATACGCTTATCTCTTCTATCGATCGGTGGCAACCCCGTGTCGCTGCAGCCCTCCGTTGCCGTGATGTAAGCACGGGAGGCGAGGAATGTCGGGTCAATATTCGGCCGGTCGCCGTTTTTCCATGTCCATGTTTCTCTGTGCTCTGCTCTGCGCCCTATCGCAGCTATACACACGGCTACAACTCCGTATACGAAAGGTAGGGAGACGTTGGCTCAATCTACACAGTCCATTCGGTACTAGCTCCATCTCGACGAAAGTGGCGCAAGACGTGGGTATATTCGTAAATATTGAATGTGTTTGGGGCTCAGGCACATGGGAACGTTTGTGGTCAACGCCTGCCGTCAACAAAAACGGTAAAATAAATCAATCAAAACTCGGACATTTTGCAAAATGCCTGACCCGCCAGGCATTTTGTAAACTGCCTAGGCAATTTGCAAAATGCCTGGTGGGTCAGGCAGTTTGCAAACTGCCTAGGCATTTTGCAAAATGCCTGGCCGGTCAGGCATTTTGCAAATTGCCTGGGCATTTTGCAAAATGCCTAGCCGGTCAGGCATTTTGCAAATTGCCTAGGCATTTTGCAAAATGCCCGAGTTTTTACTTTGCCTGTAACATATATACCATAGGTCGAAGCTTTTGTTATCAGCTTTGATAGTTCCCTGCTGATAGGCATGCTAGGACAGAGAGGAGACTTTTGTTCCAAGCTGCATGTTAGCTTTAGGTTTTATTTTTATGTGCTTTTACTCAAATACATGGGTACACTCCCCATCGTGCATGGTTTTGTTGTTTTCATATTATTTTTGCCGTTTTTGCTCATTTTTGTACCTTTTGTTGCTGCACGTATTACTTTTCAACCCCAAAGCGCTCTAAGCATAAACTATATGTAATGTATGTACGAGTATACCTGTTGCCGGCGGCTCGCTGCGCGCGAGAGAACGTGGACTGTATGTTAACGTCAGCAAAGAAGGTACAAGATACCTGTGTGGCTGTGCAGTTCTCGATATACCCCTGAACTGAAAGAATGTATACAAAATAGGTCTGTATTGTCTTTGACCTCGGGCATTCAAACGTGCGGGCAAAGAAACATGCGGGCAAAACGAACGAGCAATAATAAAATGAACGGTAAAATAATAACAGATGCTTAAAAACCCGGAGCGATATCCCAGGTTTTTAAAGGCAGAGGATAGCAGCCTTCATGGTACAAAATACCAATTCAGCCGTAACCTATCAGGTGGGTAGCGGTCGGGGATCGGCGGGAGGTGGTGTCCGAGTCAGTACTGAATACTAACTGACGCACCGTCCGGCGGGAGACCCTGACCTCTGCTCGGCCTAGCACGTGACAGCACACTCGTTTCACATACGCGGGCACCCGCAACGGTGGCCGCGCGGAGCGACCGCGCGAGCCGCGCTCAAATACAAGTGCACCCCGCCACAGCGCCGAGCGAAGTCGCAATCGCCGGACGGAGAGCGTTACATAACCGCAACAATACCCATGCCATGGATGAGATAACCTTCTCATCCATGCCCATGCATTACCTCATCCACTCGCTGCACAATTTACACATCAACAGTTCGACAAGCAATGAATATAAGTTGCGATGTTTATTTTCCCGCACATGACTGGGGAGGGGTCTAAAGAGCCTCTCAACTCACTTTTTCGCAATATCTTCTGAAATACTACACGTACAGGGTGATTTTTTTTACTTGTTAAAAAGTAATGAGGTTTAGTGGCGTTAAAATGCAAATATTTGGTAAAATTATATACCAGCATGACGAGCATTCTGGGACATTTTGATTTCATGCAGACACGATGTGAAGGAACGTCCATCGTGTATTTTACTTGTGCTTGAAGTTACCCCCTCTCTCATCGACACGAATCAGCCCGCCTGAGCACGTGTTAAACAGTACCATGGATTCCCATGCTCATTAGGCGGACTGAAAAGGCTCCTATCACCCATTTTCAGCTCTGCCAGATATTTCCAATGTTTTCTTGTTATACCTATCTGCCATACCTGGGTCCAAAAACTAGAAGTCTAGAAAAGGCAGGTCGAGGATTTTGCTACTGGCGGCCCTGGTGGTGTCTGATTCGCTGTTTTTTGTTTCTCCCTGAAGACTGATTCTTCAGAGGTTGCACATACGCCAGATGGACCGTTTGAAGGTCATTTATGACTACAAGCTTGTTCCTGCATTATTTAACGTCTTTCTGAGGTATCTCCTTGATGATCGTATGCTTCGAACTGCCTCAATGCTTCAAAATCATCGTTTTGTGTCGTTCCTTACTGAACGGCGGTGGACCATGCGTGCCCGATTGGTGGGACATTTTCAGGCTCCAATGGGGCCGAGGCCTTCGGTTAAAGGGACCCTCCCACCTTCAAAAAAGTTATTGAATTGGCATAAAAGTGATGTAGCGTGAATCACAAAGAGCGAAAATGAACATCTACCAAATTTTACCGGAAAATATTCACCCGTTTTCGAGATATAAGACTTTTATTTTTGTTTACTTTTTGGGAAATCCGCTGTTTCTATGACGTCACATAAAGGTTTTCTTTACGTCGGCATTTGGAAGCAACATGACATGACGTTTATTTGGGTAATGCCTTTGCAGCGGCCCCCACAAACACAACAGTTTTACATGACACGACCAACACGAACACGAACACATACTACAAAGTAGGTATCAAGTACCTATTATGACATTTTCAGTGATGTTTTTCTCGGTTTGTTTTGTTTCATGTTATTTCTATGTAGTTGGCTTTAATTGAAAATATTGTTTTGAAAATATTGTTTTCGTAATCTTTTTCTTTACATTCTTTGTCATCATTTCATAGTTTTAAATTTTCATAGTTGCACTGTTTTGCTGACACTTCACTGCCTCATCCTTTTTGTTCTTGCTTCCCACATCTTGTAAACACTATGTTTATTTTTCTCCATTTGCTTTTCATCATTATTAAATAAAAGGTTTGCCAATATTTCGGTGCTATCAATAGTTTGGTAGCAATAGTTTGGTATCAAAGTGCGACAAATATTGCGCGAATGATGCGTTTATTACGGAGCGAGCGAAGCGAGCGTAGTCTTTCCTTAGATTAACGGAAATTTCTGAGTATGAGCGGCCGGCCGGCCGGCCGGCCGGCCGTGGTCACGCTTTTGCGAGGCTTATATCTCAGCAACCACTTGACCGATTTACATGCGGTAAATTTTGTAGGTTAGCTTCATTCCTTCTACCAAGTATTGGACTATTCCCGATGCATGTGGGTGACCCCTTATGCACGTGCCACGTGCAAAACGAAGAGGTGTCAGTTTTGTAATTGTTGCAATATCTCGGTAACTACTTGGCCGATTGTGCTGAAAGTTGGCATGTAGGTAGGCACCCACTAGGCACTGCATATCCATGTGCCAGAGTTGGGGTGCTGCTGCACGTGCGCACGTGCAGGGGTCGTTTCCAGATCTCGAGAACGGCTCGACCGATTGCGCTCAAATTTGGTACACAGTTAGGGACCGGTTAGTAGGGTGCCGTGCACAAGTCAGTTGGAACCCATTTTGCACGTGCGCACGTGCAGGGTGCCGCTTCCAGATCTCGAGAACGGCTGGGCCGATTGTGCCCAAATTTGGCACATCGCTAGAGACCGGTTAGTAGGGTGCCGTGCACAAGTCAGTTGGAGGTACCCCCTCGCAATTTCGCACGTGCAAGGCCCACCCTCTCGCTCGCTCCGTTAGTCGCCCCAAAAGGCGTTATACTGGTCTTATCAAGGTCAATATATGATGGCCAATAAAGGATTCCAGGACAATTCTTATGGCATTTCTTCGTATCGCAATTCTTCGTCTGCAAATCTTCGTCAGGGCATTTATTCGTACCTATCGCATTACTTTGTCTCGCACCAGGGTATATGAAAATCGGCTCGCATTTCTTCTTCAACGCAAATATATGCAAGAGTAAGCATTGAGGGACAAATAAATGCACCGACGAAGATTTGTAGACGAAGAAATGCGGACGAAAAATTGTGCTACGAAGAAATGTCATGCGAGGATTCGTTCGGGTACCATGACATTTATGTGATTTCAAAGTCAAGGTTCACAGCTGATCTGCTAAATCAAGCCAAGAATCCAAACTATCAAAAACTATAAATATTTGTTTGTCTGTCACAGAGGTCTCAAGCAATATAAGGTTGACATATGTTGAATCAAAAATCTACTGCCACAACTCACATCTCCTGCCTTAGTTTATCATTGTTGTTTTAACTTGCTTTCAAGAGAAACAGAAGCCAGTATCTGATATCACTTCAGATGATTGTTTCAAGATCTGAGTTCAAATGGAACTAAAAGCAAGATCAAGATGAAACAGGGATTATTGCTGTTAAAGTAGTTTGGCCATGATACAACAAGCACATAAATCATTAGCCAAATCAAATACTGGTTGGTTTGTCAAGATGTTTGTTGTCTGTCGTCTGTCGAGCTGCTATGAACACTGAACGCTCTCACTCTTACTTTAAAGAGAGTAGTTTAAGTTGAATGGTAGTGAGCTGTAATTAGACAAAGCAGCTATTCAGTGCTCACATCAAGCCAGGCTAGGAAATGGCATCAACTGTGGTGGGAGGAAGCAGGTTCGGCAGCCCTATGTTGTAAACTTCTGTTATGTCTTGTCTTTGATCAACTGATGTTTTCTGCTCTGTTTTGTGCAGTGATAGTAGCAGGTAACTGCATGCTTGTCAAATTATGTGAATAAACGAATTCATAACATTGCATTTTTCTCTCCATGCAAGGAACAAGTAAGATGTTGTAGAAAATGTAATAGAGGGCTGCATTGCTGATTTTGCACTTTATCAGAGCTTTATTTAGAATTGCTTTCCTGAAAGCTACACACAGGCCACAGTGCTGAAATTCACAATGTCATAGCTTTTGGCAGAAAAAGAAAAGACTTACCTAGGTAAAATTGGCTGAAAGTATGGCAGAGCAGGTCTTGATGCGTATGCCCATCCGTGTGCTTGCCGAAGCCGAACTGACTGCAACACATTTAACTCTGACCCACCATGGTGGCTGGCATATCCTGAACTTTCACCACTCTAAACAAGACAACTTTCAGCCCTCAGCATTGTATTAAAACACTGTACAAAACACTCAAAATTTGTTTCAGTGCCATCCACGGACAACATCAGTTGCCATTCACCAGGCCAGTAAAAACAGAATAGATAATAGCTTCAAACCCATGTAGTCAGAGTTACTAGGTCTGCACCTCAAAACAAAATCCAGGTGACATTCACCACGCCAGTAAAAAACAGGTACTTAGGTAACGTAACAGCTTCAAATCTGGTAACATGTTGGTCGGACTTTACACTACCATATTTACATGGAATAATATGATACCAAACAATAGTGCAACCATTCTGGACAACAAAAGTGTATGATAAAATTAATTTAGAATACTCTGGCACTGGCAGCATGATTTACGAGCACAGGCAGGTGTTACCTACCAGCCTTCTCAATGCTCGTAAAACCAACATTGTAGTTTTGATTTTACCTTACATGATAACACACTTGGCTGCAATGGCACATTTAATTTAATACTGTGAAAAGACCAGTTATAACCACTTCACAAGCACAATTGCACCTCATGCCAACATCCTTTTCCAAAGACAGTCAGCAGCGTCTTTCGTCAAAACTGGAAGATAAATCCCCTTTCAACTGTTAACATCAAAAATATTTCTTCATGGTGTGACTGTGATCTCCATATGGAAACCTTGCAGGAAAAGAATTAATGTCAATTGTCAGCTCTTCAAATTTCTTTGGACTTTAACTTGCAGTACCATATCCAGTTTGCTTTGATATTTTGTTTTTTATTCCATGTTGAAGTTGAACACCAAGCTCCAGATATAGCAGGCAGCTTGATCATCTTCGGCCTTGGTATAATATCAGTCCAAGTTCCAGTGGTGGGTATCTTCTAATATTCAAATTAAAATGAAAAGCAATAGGCTTTCTCAGCGCCGACGACGGATTTCACGTTGATAAAAAAGGGAGCTCAAGGTCAGCAAAACTCGGGTTCAAGGAATGGCGGGCGTTGAAATGACTGCTGACGTCATCAAGAAACCGCTAATGGTTAAGAGATAGGGACTAAGCTGGTCCCACCCTGCAAGTAAAGGGAAGAAATTTCTTGAACACCATAAAGCTGCGGCAGTTGCGACCAGGATAAATGGTGGTTTCTGAGCCTGGCCGCAAACTTGGCTATCTCAACTCAAAACTAATGTTAAGGTGGGATGGTCCCTTTAAAATGGACAAATCATGACACCATACAAAATGTCCCAGATTTATCTATCACGTGCATTGCTTTTTTGCACAAGATTTTTCTATTTAGGGACCACCATTGACGTTTACTTTTTAACAGTTAAAAAAAATCACCCTGTACACCTAGCACGAAACTTCCAGCACATTTAACCCTCGCCGTGGCAGGGCATTTTTCATAACACGGCCTGGCAGGGGGGGGGGGGTCGATGCGACCCCCTCCCCTCGCGATTGGCTCCTATGCCACCTAGAAACACCAAATTTGGTAGGTATGTGGGCCCTCTGGAGTTCTCTTCCCTGTGCAAATTTGGTTGATCTAGGTCAATATTTTGGGGGTTTGGGGGGTATAATTGTAAAAATTTCGCTAAAAACAGGTCAAACGTTTTTCGCTTATAACATTTGATCTAATTAAGATAGAGAAAAAAGAAAAGCACCAGTGAACTCAGCACGTCAAGGCGCGTCGAATGATATACTTTTGCTTTCTTAAGTGTACTTAAAGTTTTTCTTCATTTTTAAGTAAACTTTAATTAATTAATTAATTAATTAAGTTCAAGTTAACCAAATTGCATCATATCGCATATCATTCGATTCGGCTGATCACCAGGAACACAATGACACCATTTTTTAAGCTCTAGCGTCATCATGTGCCAAGTTATTGGTAAAAAAGTCATTGGAGTTTGGACCTCAGTTGACCTCATTTGACCTGACCCATGGATAAGTACACCAAACAAAGAAGCACCAAGTGACCTGCTGTTAAGTACTGTGGTTTCAAAGCACAAAAGTGATAGAACGAAGCGGATATCTCCAGTATTTTCCGAATTTAGTATTTTCCCATAAGCTTAACATTACGACGTAATGACCTCTAACTGACCTCAGGTCAGTGATATAAAAAAAACGAACTATATGTTATACAACTCGGTGAACTTAGCACATCCTGAAAGTTTGAGGGAAATCAGTCCAAAACTGTGAGTTGGACAGGTGCAAAAAGAAAATCGAAATTTGACCATGACCTTGTACCGGTTTTTCTGACCTGGTGACCTGACCCAAGGTCACCCGGACCTGAAATTTTCAGGTCATATGTAAAAAGGCTGCCCCATAGGCTGTGCCAAATTTGGCTGCGCAGCGCCGCCGTTTTTACGCTATCTTCGAAAAACCTTAGGGGTGCGACCCCCCCCCCCCCTGCCAGGGCGAGGGATAACTCTATCTATTCGCCACCTTGTACCCAAATATTTTCTTTTTCTTTTAGAAACAAAACACGTCGGCCGGACATAACGTTATAATAGCGTACTTTAGAAGCCAGATACGTAAAAGTGAAAACATATTAGCCCTCGCCAGGCGAGGGCCTTTTTCACAACACGGACGGCACGGACGGTTGGTACGCCCCCCCCCCCCCCCCTGGCGATTGGCTCCTATTGGCACTTAGAAACGCCAAATTTACAGGGTAGGTGGGCCCATAGGAGATCTCGCCATCGTAAAAATTTGGTGACTCTAAGTCAATCTTTAGGGGGGTTTTGGGGGTATAAGTGCAAAAATTTCGCTAAAACATGTTAAAAGTTTTTCGCTTATAACTTTTTATCTAATAAAGATAGAGCAAAAATAAAGGCATCATTGAACATATTGCATATCATTCGAATCGCCTGCTCACAAGGAACACAATGACGCCATTTTTGAAGTTCTAGCCTCATTGTGTGCCAAGTTATTAGAAAAAAAAACGTAGTTTGACCTTAGTTGACCTCAGTTGACCCGACCCAAGCGTTCTTGCATCTTGTAAAGACCAACTAGATGTAAATCAAGGTAGTACAATACAAAAACGTTAAAATAGAGCACACATCTCTCATCTTTATACATTCGGGCAAATATCCTTAAAATTTGTGATGACCTCTAGATGACCTCAGGCACAGATAACAGTAGTACTGGATTGGAAACAGAATATTGGCAGTTGCAGTAAGAGGCCGAATGTTTTTATGCGACGGCGCCAAAATGAGATTCTCGCGTGCTGCTGGGTGGATAATTTGTGTGTTGTGTATTGCAAGAAATCGTCTTTTTTGCGTTTTGTCGTTTACGTTTAAAATCGAAGCTACCAAAATTACTTTCATTTGCTTGAAAATTAAAGTATTTCACTTTTAATTTGATCATTTAGAGGGCACAATGCGTGGTGTTTTCTTTTGAAAAAATTGTGGTGCAAAGCCTTACATACGTATAGGTACATCAACAATGGAGGAGGGGAATGAGTGGTAAAAACCTGCCGTTCTGGCTACAACCCAACGAACCAAGAGGAACAAAAGATTAGAACAGGAGATGTCTCACATGCCACCTATTCGCTTTTCTCACCGAAACATCTCTACGGGCTCAGTGGGTTGGCGCCATGGGTCACCGTGACCGGGCTGAGTGGGATCAGGACTATTCCGCTGTGTGTGAGCTGCATTTCAGAAAGGAAGATTTCGAAGAAGATCGGTCATTTCGCACCGGCATGCAGAGACAGCGCCGTCGGCTCAAGAGCGGCGCAGCCCTGTCAGTATTGACCAGCGTGGATTACGCGATGCCCCCTGTGCACGAGCGGCCAGCGAAACGCCATGGCATCCGCACGCCACTCACACCAGAAGCAGGTTATGAAGGGCCAGACCGATGCGTTTTTCACGAATGACAATATCAGCTATCAGGTGGCAACTACAACTGGTCGAGTGTCCGACAGTTCCTGGAGAATGAGGCGGTACTCCGGGTCACTGGTCACGTTTCAGCCCGACCGACGCCTCCGCCCGAATGGCACCATCACAGCAGGAGTGACAGCAGGATGGTGCTCTTGTCATCCAGGAGCTAGTGGCGGCGGTGGCGAAAGCCACTGAAATGGAGGACCTGGATGACAGCGCCAAGGCCTCCCTGGGACACAGCTCCGGCGCCTTGGCACGCTCGGCTCTGCGCTCGGCCACCAGGCGTAACAAGTACGGTGCCTCCGCCAGCCTGCTGATCTATCATGGGGCTACGCCGCTGGAGGTACGACTGGAGAAAGACAAGGGAGACATCGACCTCACCGTGAGGATCTGCCAGATTTGGAGGCAACTGCCGAAGACGGAAGCTAACAGGTACCAGCTGCTGGTCTGCGATCAACCAAGAAGTGACGCAGAAATGACGAAGATAGTCGTAAACCGAGATGTCGAACTGACCGGAAGTCGTTTACAATGATAGCCACGACGTCCTTAGGAGCCTCCTTCCAGAGATGTATGCGACGGTTTTCAATCTATTTGCTGGAAAGTGTGGAAACATGTTAACTGATAAGTGAGACAGGCATTCAAGACAGCGCTGTCCATCGAAAGTCAGGAAGCAGACACCCCAGCCACTGGTGCAACCCGATCGAGGACCGACAAGAGGCCAAAGCTCAGCAGGGTCAAGAAGATGTAAGGCGGGGAAGTAAGGTCGCTGACGAAATTGGGAGGGCAGGCGAAGCGAAGTGACACTTGAAGGGGTGTTTTGTGACGTTGGTTTGAATCGTGACGTTTGGATGGTTCGTTGTGACAGGACTGGTATCGATTAGCATGTAAATAAAGAGATCAAACTCCCATGTATGTACAAGTACTTTTTGTGGATGAGAGTGAGAAATCATTATAATCAAATCAGTGGCATACGTTCCCTCACCACGGTGAGGAAAGTGTAACCAGCAACGTTTAGTAAAATAAGTTGCCATTATGCAAAAATGCAGCAATAAACACAAGCACGGCTAGTCGATTGCTTCTTTGTTTCATTCACATAAACCAATATTTTTTGTTGCCTGTGAGAGGAGATATCGAAATATGGGCACGATATATTCGGTTCTGTTTTCGGCCTCTTACTGCAGCCACCGGAATCCTGTTTCCAATCCAGTACTACTGTTATCTGTGCCTCAGGTCAACCGAATTTGAAAAACTTGGGTGCATATGATGGCAATCGGTGAGCTAAGCATATTCTGCAAGGTTGAATCAAATCAATGAAGAACTCTAGTCTTCATGAACAAAATAGTGCATTTTTAGTGCTACTAGGGTTGACTATTAAATAATGGAAGTGCCCTTTGCATTGCAATGAAAAGTTTTTGTATGTGAATGCACTTTTTTTTAGTGCGAACACATGCGCCGATGTTTTGTCTTTCCATGATGTTTTGTCTCTTTGTCATATCTCACTAGCTCATACCTCATTGTCATATCGCGAATGTATGCCTAAGCGCCTATCGCCTATGATCATTTTCCCCACTTGGTCTCGCGCATGCGCCATGTGAACGCTCTTGGGTGCCCCCGGACGCTGCCTGTCCGCGATGTCGGCACCTCTCCCCCTTTTGAAATCGATGACACCACCTACATATCATTTGTAGACAGGCTACAGTCGCTCCTTACATTAATATGACATGTCCTATCTCGGCAGAACTTATTCCTACCACGAACTGACCTCTGAGGACCTCGCGCCGCGCTGGCACGCGCTTTTGTCCATTTTCAGGCTTCTTTTTTTATGGTGCGCCACAGGTTTAGGGGGTCTCTTGGAAAAACGGTGATAGCCGGTTGCATCAATCCCCTCGCTGGGCGAGGATTAGGAGAAACTCTTTAGAAGGTTTAAAACTGATATTTATCTTCAAAAATGAAAAAGTTATAACGTGTAATTAGTTAAACCTCGCGGGCCCGGAGTATCGCTTTTCGCTACCCCCCCCCCCCCCTCCCCTGGCGAATATTGGCGATGGCTCCAGGGGCGGTTCTCCCATATAGGCAAGGTAGGCAGTGCCTACGTCAATTGCCGTCTCCCCTGCGTCTAAATCATCCCTATATCGTGGCTTTTGTTTGCTTGATTGCTTTTGTTAAAAATCTTTTGTTTCTCGTTTTTCAAAATGCGTTGAAACGACAGAGAATTTCCTAAACTTTTCAAAAAACGTCACATAAAGATCGTACTACAAGAACATTGACGAAAACCTTTGCCTAAGTTGTGCCTACCTCGTCCTACTAGATTATCGACTATTGCCATGCTGAGGCTATTGAGCCTTTTGGTAGAAAAGGTCTAGATGGTCGGCACATCGACTAGGTGCTACCTTCTAACTCTCAAACCTAACTTTTTGATATGTCCATTTATCGTAAAATAAAGCACTTTTCACTTTATCAATTTTTATCATAAGTTCAGCGTACGTAGCGTTGTTATGCTTGTTGTGTTATTCTATTGTTCCTTAAAAATTATATTGAACGAACTAGACTCCTACTGAGAGACTAGTTTGCCTCTGGCGGCAGACGTGTAAGCTCTAGTTAAGTTGATGGTTTTTGTAGATGACGCTGCTGTCGCTGCTTGACGCATCCCGACTAAGCAATAAGGCTGTCTCCCCCTCCCCCTTTTACCTATTCCGTATTCAGCTTTTCTGCCTTACCTACCAAGTGCCTACCTACTTTCAATAGGTCAGCGCCGCCCCTGGATGGCTCTCGAAGTTTTAGGGATAGAAAAGCGAAACTTTTTTCAGTAAAGATCCTGAATAGCCAGACCGATCGTACGATAGAAGGTTTAGAAGTTAGATGGCCAACGTGAATGCCAAACCGATCGTACGATAAAAACGGATCGTACTTACGTCGACAGGAATACGGGCCAGGCCTACGAAACCAAACTAGATACCTGCATATTGATCATTTTCAAGAATACAAACAAAACTTAGTAAATTTATACGCTACACAAAAAAAACTAGCACAGTGGAGCTCCTGAGCTTAAACTGCATCAGATAGAAAACTTTTTGTTGATATTCCGCCATAAACGTTTGGCATTTTCGGACCTGGATGACCTTGAGGTCACGTGACTTGAGGGCAACCTTTGACCTTGACCTTTCGAGGCCAACATATATACATATGCTTCGATGCGGATTGACGAGAGGATCACGATGGTGCCATTAGTTTGCTCCTAGCTTGATTACTTCGAAAGTTATTTCAGAAAAACTCCCTGCATATCTAGCGCCGCTATTTTGACGTTTTTAGTTTTTACCCCTGTGACGTCTTTGACCTGACCTGAAAATGCCCTCAGTAAAAATTGTAGGCCTTGTCCGTGTTTACCCCATGCCGTTTACCGCTTGTCGCTATCTTGCTTCGTTCTCTATATCTCAGGGGGCGGATATCCGCCCTCCCACACCCCCCCCCCCCCCTCCTTCGGAACTAAGTTGGCGTGGACCCCCGTCGGTGCGCGCGCGGGTTAAATTTTCCGCGACCTTTTGTGACCTGAACTGGCCTGGGAAAGAGAGAGAGAGAGAGAGAGAGAGAGAGAGAGAGAGGGGGGGAAGATAGGGGACAGACAGAGACAGAGACAGAGACAGAGACAGAGACAGAGATAGAGACAGAGACAGATAGAGACAGATAGAGCCGGAGACGGACACGGATACAAAGAGAGATAGTATAGAGACGGAGTCAGACTTCAGAGACGGCTAAAGTGACGGCGACAAGATGGCGACAGAGACAGAGCCAGAGACAGACAGGCAGGCAGACAGACTGACACTAATATAGGAAGACTATGTGACACGGGGGTGAGGGATCGCACACAATCGGTCCATCGTCCATGCTTCCCCATATTCAACAGCTGCTTATCTTACCTCTGAGATTGACGTGTGACAGATCCTCGTTGCCAAACTAATTAGTGTCGTCAAGATAGCAACGAAAAAGCTTCGTAATACCGCGCTTTACGTTTGCGACAAGGCACTGCCAGGAAGCATGTACACCAGTACAGCAGTACCTAAAGCAGTACAGTAAAAGGATACGGTGCGTTCACATTACCACGATTCCTATCTCCAACCGACGACTGAGTCACTGACCCGCCTGTTCGGGTCGCCAGGCCACGCACTCACCCTCCTCCCCCCCCCCCCCCCCCCGCCAGCGCCCCAAGGCCCAGGCAGTAGGCTGAATGAACAAAAAATGCGTCTCAGTGCGACCCTGGATCAGATTTCAAATTTCAATACGTTACGTGGGCATCCAGGGACGGCGCCACGGATTTCGCCTTGCGGGGGCAGGTTTTCAGAAAAAGGGCCCAAACAAGATGGGGGCCCAAACTTTCCGAAATATCGTCAATACCACCAATACTGTGCAAGCCTTTATTTGTACCTTGACCCTTGACCTACCATTCCCACAACCGTTGCCTTCTACACAATAACTTTTGTGTTAAAAGACACACTCTTAACCCTCGCATGTGTAGGGGGGGGGGGGTCCATGGACCCCCACGGGTTTTCGCAAATAACTCGCGCAAAAAGCGGCCGATCAAGACGAAACTTTCAGTACCCTCGATTTGATCAATTTTACATCTACTCTTAAAATCTCATGACCCTGACCCAAGTGACCTTTGACCTGTGACCTATTTTCCGAGACCATGTTTGGCCGGAATCGCGATTCGGCGTATGTCGGCTCGCATTAGCCGCGCGTTTGCAAGCTGACCTGGAAGGTCAACCAATGACCTAGGACCTTAAAACTAGGTATCATCGGCTTCCTTTCGTCACGGGCAACACGCTCGTTTTTTTTCGCGAAGCTCTAGCTCGATCAGGGGCCAAACGGCAAAGGGGTCCAACCGACCCCCCCCCCCCCCCCCATACACATTAGAAGCTGGCAAGCGCTGCACACATGCGAAGGTTAACCCTCGCCCGTATTGGTGTTTTTCCAGCCACGAACGTATAGGGGGCGGGAGTCCGTTGGGCCCCCCTTGCCGTTTCGCCCCTGATCAAGCTAGACCTTCGCAGAAAAAAACGAGCGTGCTGCCCGTGACGAGTGGAAGCTGATGATACCCAATTTTAAAGGGACTATCCCACCTTCTAAAATGTTGTTAAAACCATTTAAATTGTGCCCGACTTTATAGATTGGATGACCAGGAACACGGTTCTGGCATTTATTTTTCATTAAACATCTTAGGCTTCCCATATTCCAAACACAAACTTTCGAATATGTGACGTCACAGCCCAAAATTACCTCCTTCCCCAGGCCACATTACTGTCATAAAGCTGATTCTTTTTACTCTGTAGGCACCACAACAAAGTTCAGACCAAGTTTTAAGCGATTTTTCAACGAACAAACCCATTTAAATCAGAATGACTAAACGAGGTGACGTCACACTAACGGTCGCTCCATGTTGAAGATAGGGCCTTGTACAAGGCCCATTTTCAAATGAAGGGAACGAATTTCTTCAACACCAAGAGGCCGCGGGGGTTGCAACCTAGATAGATAGTGGTTTCTGAACCTCGCCGCAAACTTGGCTATCTCAACTCAAACCCCATGTTAAAGGTGGGATAGTCCCTTTAAGGTCCTTGGTCATCGCTAACCTTCCAGGTCAGGTCAATGATCCAAAAGTCGGAAAATCGGGACATGTTAGAACGTCGTAAAGGGTGGCTGCTGTGAGGTTTTTCGCGGTGGTGATCACGAATCTCATGTTAGTTATGATCATAGATGATGTCTTCATGCATTTAGACCAGGTCGGGTCAGGTCAGGTCAGTTCAACCAGTAAGGGTTTTGCCGGGTATTCGTAGTAGAACTGTAGAAGGCAACCGCCTCTGACAGCTTCGTAGTTCGTAACATGTTATGAAGGCACCACAATTACTTCGTAAATGTTCAAATGGTTGCTAAATTCGAATTCAGCTCCAAAAACTAGCCTAGATACATGTAAAACTCGAAAAAAGTGAACCGAGGTCATCAAAGGTCAATGACCTGCCATGACCTTCCGGTGACCTTGACACCCACCCTAATGCATCTCGAATGGGCATTCGGAGACCTGTTACGCCCCATTAGGCCTATTGTGGACATGCTGAAGCTTGGTATAGGCACTCTGTGGCTTGATACGGGACTTCCGAGGTCTGTTACGGTCTATGCGGCCTGAAATTGACCTTCTGAGGCCTTGTAGGTGCCCTCTGCGGACTGGTCTGGGCCTTCGGAAACCTTTCAGGTCCCCATTAAGTCTATTATGAAACTTCTAAGACCTAGTAGAGGCCTCAGAGACCTGGCTTGGCCCGTTGAGACTTGATATGGTCCTTCTGAAGCCTGGTTTGGGCCCCTGAGGCCTGGTATGGGCCTTCTGGTGTTCGGTAGATCCTCAGTTTGTCATGGCCATTGGAGCCTGGCAAAGGCCCTTTCTTGACTGGTAGGGACCCTCAGAGGCTTGATATGGACCTTTTTTATACTACTAGGGGGCTTCTAAGGCCTGGTATGGACCCTCTCAGGCATGATACGGGCCCTCCCAGTTCTTGCAAAGGCCCTCTCAGTACTGCTGCAGGCCCTCATGGGCCCTCTCATGTATGGTACGGGCCCTCCTAGTCATTGCAATAGTCCTCTCAGTACTGCTGGGGCCCTTCCATGATTGCCATTGACATAACCCCCAGTAATATGTCAGGGTATGGGCCCTCACATAACTTGTGGTGGTCCCCTCAGTACTGTTATGGGCCCTGCTGTGGGCCCTCTCAGTACTGATATGGGCCCTGTCACGGCTGGTATGGGCCCTCTCAGGCATTTTACAGGCTCTCGCACTCCTTCCACGGGCCATCTCAGCACTGCTGCGGGTCCTGTCATGACTGATATGGACCCTCTCCTTCTCAGGCATAATATGGTACCTCCCAGACCTTGCCTGGGCCCTTTCATATATTGAATGGGTCCTCTCAGACGTGGCATGGGCCCTCTTTGACCCGGGCGGGCCCTTTCTACAGCCTGGAAAGATAGGACAGGACCACAATCACCCAAGATACAAAATAAATGATTTTCTTTCACCTTTTTTGCTATATTGGACCCTTTTCCAAAGACATGGGCCAAAGCCCGTAAGTTTCATCTTGGCGGCGGCACCTTGAGAAGGCCCCCTTTGGCTTGATTCCCCACTCCTGAAGTCATTTCTACAGCTCTGCCCAGAAGTCTTCTTTCTGCACAGCCAGAGAGTATTCCGTCCATACCTGACCTGCTGGCTGAAAGAGGGCCCCAGTGTTCAGAGTTGGGGGGGCGACTGCCCCCCCTGCCCCCCCTGTGGCGCCGTCCCAGGGCATCGTCGCCAGATCAGGCCATTTCAGAAATACTGTACTGTATTATTGGTCGGCGTTCATGTGATTGAAGAGTATCAGGGGATGCTTATTGTATATGATTGGCGGAAAACCACCGGCTGTGGAGTGAGGTAAGGTGCCAAAGTTCGGTCAGTTTTAAACACCAGTCCAGCCGCCTGACCATCTCCAGACTGAGACGAAGAGCTGATAGGTACGTCTTACACTTCACAATTCATAGCAATTTAATTATACTTACCGGTGGCCGTCCGAAGTCCGCCTTCGTTGGAGCAAAAGCAAGCAGGATTACTACATGCACATTGCACATCGCGCCATTGCAGCACGCGTGACGCGTCCTTTTCAATCACCGTCGCACCGACCACCGACCGCCCCTCGTTTCCATTGCAGCGACACCGGCCGCGACGAGATGTGCAACTTCTACGTGATGTACTGGACGAAAGATGGCGCTCTAAGCACCAACAACTGTTTCCGCGAGGGGCCGCCGCAGCTGTTCTGGACCGACATGGGCCTGGACAACATCCCCGACTACGAGGCGTCTCACCTGCCGGTGGAGATGGAGGAGCTGGCCAGGCAGCACCGGCACAGCCACCACGGCTAGCTCCGCCGAGCTGCTCGGTCCGGCAGACAGCTGACGGCTGCCGCTACGGGTCCGCCCGGCAGTGCGATACGTGCCTCTGCGGCACGCGGGCATGGGCGCCCAGTCCACTGCACGGTCTATCGGTCCACCACTGGGCTGGATATGTAGCACATAGTAGTCCGTTTTGTTGTCACAATTCGCATATTTAACTGTGCTCGCTGTCGCACGCGTCCTGTCGCTATATATCGTTGCGCCGGATAAGTAGGTAAACGTTCATTGTTGCGCTTATCTGAAAATAATTAGGTAAATATTCTTTAATATTTTGTCCCTCCCGTATTTCTACAATGTCGTATAAGCGCTTGGCGAGACATTGGCGAACTGGCCTCCAAAGTTGATAACATGTAATTTTGACCCTGGGCCTCACCGATCTGGCCCAGCTACCATACACTCAAGGGAAACTATTTGTGTTTATAAAAATATGTCTCGGTAAGAGTTATCGAGTGCTGTTTGCACTGGCTTTGGATTACCATCCGTTGGGAAATTAGACGGTGGAAAGACAGAATCGGTCCACGCCAGCGGAACGCGGGCTGCGTTCCTACAAAATGTTATGATCATTTGTTAGGAGCAGGTTGTAAGTGCACGCTTGGGTCAACGCCGACTGCCGAGATATACTTTGTACCATACAATGTTAAGAAAATGTGCAATTACCGACGTGGTGTAATTGCAAGCCGAGTCACTGACTAAATTAGCATAAAACTGTCTACTTTTCGCTTGAGTAAGCGATGTCTATCGTGTCAGCGTACATATTTACATGCCGACTATCGAGCTTATATGTCATAACATCGTAGCATATAACTACAGTGTGCACTGTGCATTGCATTGTGACTGCTTGTTACATCTGCTACGTAACCGAAATAATATTTTCATGAATATGAGCGCGAGTGATGTCTCAGCTAAACGCAGCTGTTGCGTTGGCCATGTATGTAACTACATATATACCACGGTGACTATATATACCTTCTACGTGCATAAATGTACCAGTGGGCGCACCAGGGTCCGTGGGCGCACCAAAAGTCATGCTGGTGGGCGCACCAAAAGTCGTCATGCTGATGTATCAATGAATGGATGATGTGGTCGATTCGAAGAGTCAACAGTCACAGTCCGGCGGGGAAGGAGCACAAAATGAACATGAAACGTAAAACGCGACTGACAACTGACTGTACCTATACTATGTTGCCCGGACGAGCATCATTAGTTCATGAAAACATGCATGAACTTTGATCAGACACATGTGTTTCTATGTACAATCAAACCTCATTTCCTTGGTCATTTGTCAACCGGGGAACAGGCATGTTTCGGACCTTGAACATTTTTTTGTGCCAGCGGCGCTGTAGTATACCTATGTAAAGGTTACTTCATGATCCCCTATGTATATTGCTGCGTCATGTAAACGGAACAGCCGACATAATAAAATCATATATGGTTTGCATGATGTACTTACCTTGAAGCATGGTTATTTTAAAGTCAGTGTCGGTCTCAATGGACATGGTGGACACCTATTAGTAGGATTGATACAGAATAAAATAGCCAAGCCTATTATCCTGGGAATGTTTTCAAGATCCGGCATCATTCAACCCTCGTCCGCATTGGTGTTATGCCATCCGCTAACCTGCATACAAGAGGGGCAGAGGGGGGGGGGGCGTCGTTGGACCCCGTCGTCTCTTTAATGTCATATGGGGTAGGTATTGGTTGACCTTCCAGGTCAGGTCGATGGCCCAAAAGTCGCGAAAATAATAACTTTCTAGTTTTCGAGGTCCTGATTCCGAATTGCATATTGTTTGAACAGTTCAAACAGTTCAAAACTAATTTCGTGCAATTGGGATGGGTCGGGTCAGGTCAGGTCCGGTTATAACCAGTAGGCGTTCCGCCGGCTATAGATAGATAGATAGATAGATAGATAATGTATTAGACCTTCCATGACATGGATTATATAGCGTCTACGGTCAGTACAAAAGTGATGGTTAAACGCACACCAATACAATACACTTCGTGTGATAAAAGGCGATAAATGAGACAGTAAAAAACGGCCCTTACTATAAAATCGCACCCAATCGGTGAGCTCCAGCTACATCGTAGCATTCAGAGCCTTCACCGCACGGTAGAGGAAACTGCGCTTGGCAAACTCAGTCCGTACTCGGGGTAGCTCAGCCTGCCCGCTCTCACTGGCGCGTGTGCGGCGAGAGGACACATCGGACCGCGCCAACACTCGGCGGCGCAGCATCTCAGGAGCGTCGGGGCAGGTGATGAGACGGCGCATGGTGGCAATGTCACTATCCGTAGTAGGTGTCAACCACCACTGACAGCTTGGCAACATGTTGCCTGTTTCATAGGCGTTTATATTTATTTCTCAAATGTTCAAATAGGCGCCAAATTTGAAATGCATAAGCTAATAAAATACGTATCTACGTTAAAGAAGACGTAAAACTTGAAAGAAAAAAGTCACCCTAGGTCACCAAAGTTCAATTCAAAGTTTCAGATTCAAAGTCTCCTATTCAAAGTTCGAGAATAGGAGGATGCACAAAATACCTAATTAGAAACATGCTTTCCGCCCGCCATAAAATCTTTCCTCCTTACCTTACCACCAAAGGTCCACTGCCTTGAACCGGCTTTCAAGTGACCTTGACATCCATCAAAGTTTTAGGGACAGGCATCCTTTCACATGTTAGCACATTCCTTTTACAAAAAGACTGGAAGTGGAACCGAATAATGTGCGCCCTACACCGAATCGCAATTCCGGCCTGACATGTCTCGAGAAACAGGTCATCAGTTCAAAGGTCATCTGCTTCAGAGTGATGAGATTTTCAGAGTATGTGCAAAATTGTTTAGCTCGAGGCTAGAAAAATTTGTCGTCAGCCGATTTTACCGTGAGTTATTCGTGAAAAACCGAGTGGGTCCATTCAACCCCAGGTGACAGGCACCTTTAGCATACCCTCGAGGGCAACCTTTTGGCACCTATCCTGAAAATAACTCTAGACTGACCGTATAGAAGACTACTAGACTAAACTAGTAGTCTTCTACGGTACGGTAACCGTAGAAGACTAGACTAAATTCTAACCGATAGAAGAAGGTGGCTGAGGTGCCAATCCGATGTCCTCCATCCAAAAACCACCTAATTTCTAAATGGTGGCCCTCCACAGGTCATCCGTCTGTGTGTCGAGTTAATTGGCGCGTCTGGCTCATTAGACTTTCGAGAATAGGAGGATGCATAAAATTATACTTTATTCACGCCTTCCCGTGAGTAAAGGATATTTGATGCACGAGTGGGATCATTTAAACACGAGTGTGTAAATTTCACGAGTGAAACGAGTGAAATTTACACACGAGTGTTTAAATGATCCCATGAGTGCATCAAATATCTTTTACTCACGGGAAGGCGTGAATAAAATCTATTTTAGTATGATTCCCTGTGTCGTTCAAGTTCTTAGCATTGAGTATTTCAGCGCTCCGGTCAGGATTGTTAAAGGGTTTTTTTTTTGGGGGGGGAGTTAAAGAAAAAAGGGGCTTGGCTTTTTGGGGGGAGCAAAAATTGATTCACGCGTCAATTAAACGTATGATTTAGCGTATATATTGGTCACTATTCCATCCAACTTCTTATGGCACCGATGTAAGAAAACTCATGCATTTGCGCCTGCCAAAGAATCGTGTATTGCATTAAACCTGCAGTAACAAACCTATGGAGAGAAATGCTACGTGGCATACTAAACGAAGGCAACTGAACGGCGCAGATCCCAGACAGCATTGTAGGCTCGACCTCACTCTTGTTGATATCAACTTTTCTTTTCGTCATCCAGTCTTCGAATTTTTTCAACGCCCATTTTGTTTGTCGGGCTGTTCCTTTCTGTTCAGCTTGTCGAACCATGTTTTCCAGCTCTTCTTCTCCCATCTCTGAGCTGCTCCCATCATCATTATCAATATCCATACAGCTAGCTGATCAGAAAAATAATATAAAGAAATTCACAAATATGTAGAGCAAAACCAGATAACAATCACTGGCTTTTGACGAGCAGCTTGAATGCGCTCGTCAACAAGAAGCAAAACCTGTCGAGAGTAAAACGAAAAAATTGACGCGTGATTTATTTTATTGACGCGTGCAGTCTTTTCTGCACTGGATCTCTTACTTTGATTGCAGTAAAAAAGCCGAGAACGCACGGGGAATCATATTAAAATATCTAATTAAAAACATGTTTTGCGCCCGCCATAAAATCTTTCCTCCTTACCTTACCTTGTAATCTTGTATGCATGTATGTAGGTATGTATTGACAGTTACATAAAACACTCTTCGATACAATACCGGCTATTCTGAGCGTCGCGTCACTTGTGTTGGTAAAAGGGAGAAAACATGCTAAATCGACGCGCGAAACAATCACGTCTCACACAAAAATCAGCTAAAATCACATAAAAGTGTCCACCGCATAGATAAATCATGAGAAAACCAATAAAAATGACGCTATGTGGCGTTTACAAGCACGCGGACATGTCGCGGAGATCAGGTGACAGAAAGTTGTATAGAGATGGACTGCATAAAACAAGAAGCGGTGCCTGCCTGCGTTAGTTCTCACGCGCGGGAGGGCCAGGGCAGCGTCCTGTCGAGTGTCGGGTGGATTTAGAGCGAAGCTCATGGTTTGCTGAAAGGCTTATCCTTAGTCCTTACCTTACGAATACAAAATGTTGAGGCCTGTAAGGCCTGATGGGGATCTGATCTCATCGAGCTGTTTATTGGAGACAGTCTTGAATTAAATTGGATGCCATGATTTGAATCTTGGACTCCTAGGTTTAACCCGTGTAGGGGGGGGAGGCTCGGATGGACCACCCAATAGTTTTTCGCGAATAGCTCGCGCAAAAAGCGGACGATCGCAACGAAACTTTCGGTACCCTAGAGGTGATTAATTATACACCTACTCTAAAACTGTCATAGCCCTGACCCAAGTGACCTTTGACCTGTGACCTATTTCTCGAGGCCATGTTTGGCTGGAACCGCGATTCGCACGGCATATTTTAACAAATTTTTACTGCATCCCAAAGTTGAGCAGAGGGCACGTGCTACGACTAAGGGCACAGAGCAAGGAACAGAGTAAGGTACTGACTACTGAGGAGGACAGAAAGTAGGGCACGGCAGGTTACAGGCATGACACAGGACATTTTAGAGGGAAGGGTACAGGTGAGGGCAGACAGCAGGGCACAGGTTAGGGAACCGGACAGGGCACAGTGCAGGGACGCAGTGGGTCAAATCAGCAGGGGCTACGTCCCAAGGTGAGTGAGCTGCGTCCCAAAATGGGACGCAGTAAGGTAAGTGCCTTAAAATATGCGCTGGCGATTCGGCGTATGTTGGCTCGCACTTAGCCACGCGTTTGCAGTCTTTTCGTGGTTTCAAACGTTCAAACATGTGATTTGATGCTGCTCCCATGCATTAGGGTGGATGTCAAAGTCATCTGAAGGTCAGGTCAGGTCATTGACCTTTGGTGAACTCGGTTCACTTTTTCGAGTTTTACATGTTTCTAGGCCAGTTTTTGGAGCTGAATTCGAATTAAGCAGCCATACGAACATTTGCGAAGTAGTTTTGGTGCCTTCGTAACATGTTACGAAGCTGTCAGAGGCGGTCGACAACTACACCTTTTTGCACTCAAAATAGGCATCTTTTCATTCAATTTCGGCGAATTGCATTCAATTTTAGCGATCTCTCATTTGCTTCGAATAGAGAGATCGCTAAAATTGAATGCAATTCGCCGAAATTGAATGAAAAGATGCCTATTTTGAGTGCAAAAAGGTGTAATACGAATACCCGGCACTGCAGGGCTGCGGAGTCGATGGATTTTCGGCGACTCCGACTCCGACTCCGACTCCGGCTTTCAAAAACCAGCTCCGACTCCGACTCCGACTCCGGGCAGAATTGTCGACTCCGACCGACTCCAACTCCCGACTCCGACTCCGCAGACCTAGCAGGGCTGCGGAGTCGACAGATTTTCGGTGACTCCGACTCCGACTCCGGCTCGGGTTTCTAAAATCGACTCCGACTCCGACTCCGACTCCGGTCACAAGTGTCGACTCCGACCGACTCCGACTCCGACTCCGACTCCGACTCCGCAGCCCTGCCCGGCAGGACCCCTACTGGTTGACCTGACCTGACCTGGCCTAAGTGCATGAAGACATCATCTGTGATCTAAACTAACATGATATTCGTGACCAGCACCCCGAAAAACCCCATGGCAGCCACACTTTAACCCGCGCCGGGTCGGGGGATGTTTGGACACCCCCCCCCTGCGGTTTTTCGTACCTAGATATCTCAAAAACGGAGGCGCTCCGCGCCGCCGTGATTGGCACACCTGTTTGTGCATCTTTTCCGCACATGTGAAAATTTCAGACCCAGGTCGCCTTAGGTCAGGTCACCAGGTCACGCCAAGTGACATCATCTCAGAAAAAATAAGAATGCTCGTCATAGCTACACCAACTGATCGATTGCCTTGAAACTTTCAGCGATGGATTAGAGCAGCCTTATCTATTAAATGTACCTATATCTCGGAATTTTGATATCGGTGACCTAAGGTCAGGTCAATTTTGCGGCCTCTCCTATAAGGTAAGGAGAAGATTGAAAAGCGTCTGTTTTGCACGAACGCTATTCTAGACACTCTCAAACATCGAGAAGTAGGTAAAATTGACACACTGAGCCGGAAAATGGCAACTGTGACCCCTCGTTATGTCCCCGAGGTCATCTCAGGTCACGAACAGAATCTAACAGTTTTCCGCTAATAACTTCTGATAGAGGCGTGCTAGAGCGCTGAAAACGCCTTAGATGTGTTCGTCTTGACGTTGCGGATCGACTGATATGCAACATGACCTTTTCCGGTCAGGTCATGACCTTGACCTGAGGTCAAATTTTCAAGTTGACCTTTCAAGGTCAAATTTTAGATCATTCGACGCGTCTTGACGAGAGGAACACGATGCTGATAAAAGTAATGTCATGGCTCTTTTGAGTCAAAAGTTATTGCCGAAAAAACGTTTTTCGTAAAAACGGCTTTTTTGGAGTTTTTGCCCTCTGGAGGCTAAACCGTTGACCTGAGGTCAAATCTGAGAACAATACTCAGAAAGGTCTGTAAAAGGGCTATCGAATACCTACACTTTTCCGCGGCGATGCAGCTCTATCGTTTCCCGAGATAGCCGTCGGCAGTTTCCAAAATGTTGAAATAGTCAACATTTTACCTCTGGTGACCTCTGGTGACCTGACCTTTGACCTGACCGAAAAAATGATCGAAGTGTTTTCGTCCTTATTTTGGACGTTCTTTCGATTGCCACTTACCGTGTGTCGCTACGTGGCCCAGGAGCCGAGTTAGAAGGGGGGTGTTCAGACACCCCCCGGCCCGGCGCGGAATCTCGGAGCACCGGCCCGGTGCGGGTTAACGACGTTCTAACAGGTCCCGATTTTCCGACTTTTGGGTCATTGACTTGACCTGATCAACCAATGACCTAGGACCTCAAAATTGGGGTCATCGGCTTCCTCTCGTCACGGGCAGCACGCTCGTTTTTTCCGCGAAGCTAGCTTGATCAGGGGACAAACGGCAGTGGGATCCAACCGACCCCCCAACCCAACCCCTACATGTTAGAACATGGCAAACGCCGCAAGTGAGTGCACATGCGACTATCGCGAGAGTGTCGGCAGAAGGTGCATTTTGCGACAACAGATGTACCTATATACCTGATGAAACCAATTGCATTTGAATGGTTATTGAGCATTGAAGGCTTGGATTGGAATATCAAGCCTTGACGCACCTTAAATTCGGTTTGGGATTTTTTAGGATATGGTGGTCAATTTCGAGATATTTTTGCAGCAATCTTGGGATTTTAGTGGTAGCGTCGCTAAATTCTAACTGGCAGCGCTGGGTGGCAGCCTTCAGCATTCGGCCTTCGATTAGCTGTGGCCAAGGCTATATAAACCAGGTAGAACGCTCCGGGAAAAAAGTTGGAAACAATAAATTAGTTGCGGCATTCCCTGATGACGCGAATGTGGGTCAGCGGCCGGCGGCCGGCGGCCGCTAACACTGTATGAGGATGAATGCACGGAACTTTTGCTTGTTGGAGATTGCGCTAGGCAGTTAAATGTTAATGTTAGGATATGTTTCGAAAGTAAATTGAACGACGCTTCGAACGCCGTCAATGAATTTGCGATACGACGACTATTTGTTTAGTTAGAGCCGGCGAACTTTTACCTTCCGACCGCGCGGGGAGGCGATATGGTGCCACATTGACGGTTTTTACGACAGCTCAAAATTCTTTTGAGCTAAAGAGCTGAAATTTGACATGTCCAATCTTTTGATCAAGCTGGATCTTCTGGTACAAGTCGCATATTTAAGGTACGTAAGGTTGTTGAGCTAAGTTGTCGCTCGTGAGCCTCTACATAGTCCAAAAACAACGCAATTTCTAAGCACTCAGTGCCAAGAAATCCTTCACAGAAAGATGATACTTGGCGGAAAGAATGGCTGTCGGTTTCTTACCGTTCGCATGTATCGTGTTTTCACAAGGTCAGGTCCCTCACGTCACCTCCCCTCATAACTCAATAGGACTAGGTGTACTATCATAGAAGCGTTTATCAATCGCCGGAAATCTTAGCCAATCCCACTGGACACTGGATCCATACCCACATGGGGCCCTCCTGACTGGCCACTCCCTCTGAAATCCACAATAACATTGGGCTGCGGCCATGGTTATGTATTAATGCTTTTTACTAACAGAAATACAACAACTTCAACCAGCACAATGCACGCCGCCACAACAGTCCGACCAACGTCCCTGATATCGACTAGCACTCGGCCGGATGCACATATGCGGAGCCAATTAGTCCGAATGTGACCTGCAGCTTACAATGGCTGTGTCGCATGGCGCATGGCACAGGACGATTCCTAGCAGCTGTCGGCTGGAGTGGAGAAACAGCACGTTGCGACACACCGCGCCGGCGACAGAGCTCAGCAGGGCTGGTTGGAGGCTGGAGACGGAGGTAAGGGCGGACACAGGCACAGACATTGCAGGACAAATAACAGGATGTCAGTTAGGGATATAATTCAAGACGAATGATTCAAGACGGACTGAAATAATGCACATTTTGCTCACTTGGATACCAACTGCAAACTTGACGTTTATAGCACCACGGAAACAATGGCCACACAGGAAAGAATCAAAAGATGAGGTGTTTTTAACTCAAAGTAAATAGAGGTTGCATATGATGGAACAGCCCGAAGTGCAGACAAGCACATATTTTTGGTAATAGTTATCAACTGTCCTACTCCTCTTCTCCCTTCATCAACTACTGGACACATCTGAGAAAGCACCAATGTCCATAACAAAAGCTTGCAAAGTAGTTTTATGAAGCCAAGGGAAATACCTATGCCTACATAATGCATGTAAACTCAAAATTACACATGCATGACAAAGAAAGCTTATGTAAAGAGAAGAGTTGGCAAAAGCATTTCATAGTTAAAATTATTCAAAACTGCACACAGGGCAAACATAAAAAGCAGCAAGTGTGCTGTTCTGTTATGCTAAGAAATAGTCCAAAACAAAATACATCTTTTCATGTTTGAACTGGTTGTTCTTCTATGCCACTTCATCCATATCTTGATTACAGATGGGCTGTTGCTGCAGGCTGATGAAGTGACACTTGATTGCCTTTGTGCGAGTTTCAGTTGCAGCCTCCTTGGGTACTGCACTGGAAAGCAGATTGAATTGAATGCCTCTGAAAGATAGGAATACAGGCACAGTTAGCTGTAGTAGTGTCAATGATAATAGACATGACATTTTTGTCCTTTGACATACATTTTGACATACATGAAGTACAAAAAGGTACAAAATAAATTGGTTGGTTTGTTTCAAGACACGCGCACTGCACAAAGCCGCACAGACATTACGCAGGGATATGAAATTGGTACACATAAAACTTGATGATTAAAAAGGTCAAAACTTGCAATAATAATTGAAGTAAAAGTTACAATCACAATCATTTGATTTAAAATGACTTGACAAGTCACAAGACGCAACGCTCCTATTCACTTAAGAAAGGTTTTTATGCTTTCATTATCCTCCACATATCAACCAGCTTGATACCAGGCTGTGCAATAGTGTGTACATAACCCCATGTTACCATTTTATTAGAGCAAGTGGGGTACAACAACAATGCTGATGTCAAACCCACATCTGCAACCCGTACTGCAGTTTCAATCACCTTACAAGCACACCTTCTGGCAGTTTAATAGGCAGAATGGTCATTACTACTTTCTCCTCATATTCAACACATATTCCCTTTATACAGATATAGTTTAGACCTGGTTATGGCAAGCATTTTCGAGAAAAGATATGATCAAAGTCCAAGACAAAGGTCGAGAGAAACAACACCAACATAAAACACCGACTATGTAGCACTAATACTGTCAAATTCATAAAAATATATACATGAATCGATCAGAAATTCACTGTAGATTTCGAAAATGGTGTCAAATGCCACTCAAATACCTCCATTCGCATGAACGAAGCAATAAAACACCGACCTTCAATTCCGCGTGCCATTCTCCATAGGCCACTGTGTATTAAATAACGCGTTCACTGATAGCAAAAAATGAGACCCACATATGACGCGTTTGCTACCAGCCAATCAGCGCTCGAGATGCCGAACGCTGATTGGTGGAAAGGGCCGTCGTTAGCAGTCCATTACACGTTGTTTTCCTTGAACATGTGCGTGAGCGCTGATGCTGCTCACGGGCTGTTGCCATTTTTCGTAATGCTGAAGGCACGGGAGCGAACCCCCCTGGCTGTGGCCTTGAAATACGTTTGACAGATTTGGCGCAGAGACGTGTGAGGTGCTATGCATTGGTGGATGTAAAATGATAATAATTAATACCTACAACACTTTCGACGTGATTCTCTGGTCTTAGTACTGGGAATTCATTTTGTCCTTTCTTTCATCAAGCTGATTCAGGTTCAAATTGACAGGAAGATTCAGACCAAGACAGGTGAGTCAGATAGTCTGATTTTGTCGTTTTTGTGCCTTTTATTTTTTAATTTCAATTTAGCTTTTTGGCTGAGATCACATTCACCTTGCATTCACTGTCATTGTGGCATTACAATCAGTTCAGCTGTGGAATTTGGAAATTTAGTATTGATATGGCCGTGGGCATTACCTAACCTACCTACCTACTTATTTTGTCAATTGAACTACGTACCAATGACCAATAGGTACCAATACTTTTTGAGGACATGCCAACGGCAAAATGATAGATACCTGGTGCGTAATATTAACGGGGTGTGGTATGCCCTCAGATACGACATCCCTCTAAGAGTGTGATGCTCTTGCAAAAATTTGTGACATCTGTATTCACTGCTGAGTGCTTCATAATGTTATATACCTCTAAGTGATGGATGGCACGACATGCCCATGGCCAGGTTGTAAACCATGGCAGTAGACTGTAGAGTCGATGAGCCACAGCAGCCAGAGTGGCAAGTGTGCACCAGGCACCAGCTCATATTAACCAAGCTAGAAATCCATACCAGCATGCACCAAATATAAAACAATACGTAAATTTTGCGATTTCATAACAAAAAATACTTGTTTCTGTTGTGGAAAACTGCAGTGATGCAATAAAAGGGTAATGATTCTCTGGTTGACCTGCTAAATGCTATCTCACATGAATATCATGTTCTTAGTAGTTGCATAGCACTGCACCCACATAGCAGTTCAGCACAGTGAAGATTTCAGACCTGCACTGCTCCAAACAAAATCTGCACTGTACCACAAATCTGTGCTTTTCTACAACCTGCTGAGTGCCCCCACATTGACAAGATGTTGTAAGATTGTGATGCTTTGCAGCTTGGACCCCATGGCCCATGGTTATGGAAACATTTTTGAAGAGATTGTAATTGTGAGGTTGGCCATATGCAACCCAGTTTGCATAACAGCCTTGGATTGGTATTTTTACTATGCAATGTGTGCCTAGGTGGAACTAGCTCACGTCATTTTTTCAACTTTCGCTTCAATATTTTTTTTGTACTTCATTTAAACATTACAGAACCAGAACTAAAGTGCATAGGAACTAAGAACTAGAAGGGTAAAAATGAAAGGATTCAAATAAGTTTGTGTGTAACATCCACACCAAATGGGACAGTTTTGGCTCCCCAAACAAGTGACATGTTTACAAAGTATGCCAATGAGCAATGGGCATGTCCTCTCTGATACCTAATGTGATGCCCCTTTTGGATGTTCCTGTTGTGATGCCTCTCAGGATTGTGATGCCATTGTTGTTGGTTGTGATGCTGATGCCCCATGGAGATCGTGGAGTGACTTTTTGCAGATGGATTGTTGGACCATGAAAAATTATGAGTAGTCAAAGTTAGCTTAAGCTACAAAAATGTTCTCATAGTTTAAAGCTTTGTGTTAACCCTCACCCGTAAACGGCGATCTGCCACCTTCGCCCATGCAGGGGGGGGGGTTGGTGCGACCCCCCCTTGGCGTTTGAAAACGGAGCGTCGTAGAGCTTAGCGGAAAAGACCAACGGATTGCTCTCGCCGAGATCTCGCGATTGGTGGTATATTTTTTGGTCCTAGGTCAACATTTGACCTACTTTTGACCGGTCAAAGGTCAAATTTTCGGAAAAATAGACTTTTTCAAATTTTCCGCGGCGATTGCGGCAAAACGGTGGGAGATATCGACTTGAAACCTTCACTTTCGTGTTCCTTGATCAATTCTCTATCGTTTGGTATGTATTTCGTTTCCCTAGCTCTAAAAATGGCGTGTTGGGAGCGCCGGAAGTCGGCAAGGTCACAGTCGGCGGCAGAAATTCAAAAAATCAAAATTTAAATTTTTGAAATCTGATTGTATTTTTGGATTTGGGATGTCCATTTGCTCCCTATAGAAGCTAATATTGCTGCATATTCCCATTGAGGTGACAAGAATTAGCAAAATAGTGGTTCGGGCGCTTTTCAAAAATAGTACCGGACGCTGTTCCTCTTGTGACGTCATAGCTCCGTGACCTGACCTGACCCGGTCAAGTTTCTTATACCATATGATAGCCAATACTTGCCCCAACATGCATGGGAAGTTTCATCACGATCCATCAACCGATGTCCGTACCACCGGCAGGAAACCTCGGGCGTTGGCACTCAGTTTGTGAAAATCCGGCCGGAGGCTGTTCCCTTTGTGACGTCATAACTCCGTGACCTGACATGACCCGGTCAATTTTTTTTTATCAAAAGATGCGCAAGGTTTGCCCCATAAGGTACCCAAAATTTGGCGGCGCTGCGCGCCGCCGTTTTTGCACTATTTCCGAAAAACCTCAGGGGGGGGGGGGGTTGCACCAACCCCCCCCCCTACATGGGCGAGGGTTAAAATTGTAGCATTTCGTTACACGTAACAAAATATTTTAAATGGCAAATCGATCTGAATCATTGACTGCAGCGACTGACATCTTTTTCTTACTTTATAGCATTAATATTGGCACAGAGGTATTTCAAGAAACAAAGCTATGCTTCAGACTTGATGCTGGATATTAGAGTATACACATTCATATTAAAGTTCATCAGTATGCTGCACCTGCATTATTAGATTAAATTTGTCGCCTTTGCCTATTGTTAGCATAAACTTATCTCTGTTTATGTTACATGTTGCCTATTTCAAATGCACCCCTGAATCCATTTGTGCAATTCTTACCCTCTAGCTTAGGTATCAAGGCAGAACGGCCGATGTTCTGTAGGTTGTCTTTGTTTGCTATTGTTTTTTTCCACGAGGAAGACTCAAGGAGTCACCGACGTGACTCAATTTTGTTTGATTGATTAGCCGTTAGGTCTCATCTAAAATGCTAAAACAGCACGTGCATCCCTTGCGTCCGGCAGTGCATGACTTGTGCTTTCTTCGCGGTCACTTTTTCCAGCCACCGGCGATTTCTAGTTCTCCTTGCAAGGACAGTGGCTGGTTTTCCTGGGTGGGAAGCGTGTGAGTCCCCGCGGTGCACCGCTCGCCACTGTGGGAGGGAGGCCGCACCGCCGTCCGTCACCCTGACCGCACCGCTGACCATGACCGGTGCGCCCCTCTCATCCGGGGGGGGGGGGGCGCACGGTCCGGCGCCCACGAACTGATGGCTGCCGGTGGGCAGACTCCCGAGTCGTGTCGGCCGCTGACGTGTATTCAAATGTATTGAATGCGGCGTGCATCGTATTTGTGGGAGATCGTGACTGCCGGAGTGGACAAGAGGATGTGCCGCGGGCCGGCGGCGCCGCGGCCCGGCCCGGCCGGCAGTGGGCCTGTGACCATTTGAGGAGCCTCGCAGAGCGGGGACGGCAGCCGTGCCAGAGATGCCTTTCACGATGCCGACAGTTCCTCGGCCAGATCGTTTGCCATGAATTCTATGGCCGACGCATGACCTTAAGGAGAGTTTTATTACCGGGCCCAAGTTCTCGGAGCTCCGTGTGCGTCCTTACCCGGAGTTTGTTCCGATATTAAATCACCATTACAATATAAAACCCATCTGGGCTGCATGGTGCCATAAGCATAAATCAGCCGAAGTTTAGATGGATATGCTAAGGAGCACATCGCCTGTATTTCTTCAACGTGCTTGCAATCACCTGGCAAATCCCGTGGCTTGAGTCGATAAATGCCGAGCGTTTTGTGATATGTCCACTTCTCTCGCAGGTGTGTCTGTTTGATGTGTCTGCTGACACCGTGTGATGTTGCGGTCAGTTTTGAATAACGTCCGTTCATGCATGCTATAAATCTTGGTTTTTGCGCAGAACTGTTCTGACCGCCAACGGGAGGATTCCGGCTGTTGGCTGTCGCGTCTTATGTTGATTGTGCCCGCCTGGGCCTCCCGGTATGACAAGCCTTGCGGATGCTCCAAAACGCCGCAGTAACCGAATATAATGATCAGTGGAGTGAGTCGTAGTAGGTAATAGGTTTGTGTCGTCTACGTCGGTTCTCGAATGCGTCTGGCATTTTGGTCAGTTTTTGTTCTGTCATACTGTGCTAACTGTCATACTGTGTTAGTTAAATGTGGTGTTATCCACTGCCTACGCACAATCGTGCTATGTCATGTCCCTCCTTCAGTGCCGTTGTCAATGAACACTTCGCTGTCATAATTGTCGTTTCTAGCTCTTTATGTCGTGATCTTGTGGTTTCTTGTCAATTTTCATATCGCTGTTATCCTGTTGTCTTATACAATATCCCGTATGACATTTCCCATCGTTCTCTGCCGTACCTTTCTATGTGGCATCCTCCGTGACTTGCCGTTCACTGTCGTTCGTTGCTGTGCCGTTGTTATGTGCCGTTCAATGTCGCTCGTTGCCTTGTCTTCGCGATGCACCGTTCCCTGCCGTTTATTATTGCTCGTTGCCGTGCCCTTCCATGTGGTGATATGCCGTTCCCCGTTGTTCACTGCTGTTCCCACCCGTTCACCGTCGTTCTTTGCCGTGTCGTGCTGCGCTGTTCCCTGCCGTTTACTATTGTTCGTGTTCGTGCTGTTCCATCCATTGATGCGCCAATATGTTCCGTACACTGCCGCTCGTTGCACGCAGCTTTATGCAGTAATGCGCCATTCCCTGTCGTCCCCTGTCGCTCGTTGCCGTGTCGTTGTGCTGCGTCGTTCCCTGCTGTTCCTTTCCGCTCGTTGACGTGTCGTTCTACGTGGTAGTACGCCATTCCCCGCCGTGCCCTATCGTTTTCTGCCGTGCCGTTCCATGCAGTGTTGCGCCGGTCCATGTGTGGTGTGCCGTTTACCGTCGCTCTTTGTTGCCGTTTGTCGTGATGTGCCGTTCCCTGCCATGTCATGTTGTGATTCACCGTTCCCTGTCGTTCACTGTAGTTTGTTTCCGTGCCGTTGTGATACACCAATATCTATTGTTCGTTGCCGTGTCATTGTGATGCGTCGTTCCCTGTCGTTCGTTGCTGTGTCGCTGTGATGTGCCGTTCCCCATCGTGTCGTTGTGCCCTGCCGCTCCCTGTCGTTCTTTGCCGTGCCGTTGTGATGCGCCGTTCCCGCCGTGTCGTGCCGTGGCCGTCGAAGCCGCGCCGCGCTGCCGGCACGACCGCCGTATGGCCACGTCACGTTCTGATGGCTGGCTTCTGTGTGGCCGCAGGCGCCTGGCGACTGCTGCAGCCGAGCGCCGGCCGCCGCGGGCGGCATGAGCCGCACAGGTAAGTGACATCAGCGAGCGTCGGCTGGTCGTGACGCGGCGCTCTGCACCCTACACGGCTCGGAGAGGAGCCCCGGGACTCTCTGTGGCTCCCGGACAGAGCTGACGGTCGCCGGGCGCGATTGATGGCTCACCTGTCCGCGCGGCTGAGCTGTGGCGGCTCCCGAGTCCGTGTCGTCCGCGGATGCCGTCCGCTGTGTGTCCCCACCTGGCTGCCACAGCAGCTGTGGGCGTGTCTCCTTTGCGGCCGGGCGGCGGCGCGTTGATGTGGTGCGGCGCCGTCGGCTGCTCGTCCCGGCCGGCCAGGTGGGCCCGTTCCGCGAACCGGCGGCGTACTGCGCACCGCGCCCTCCCAGAGACAGCCGGTAATTGGCGCCGGGTCGCCGCGGTCAGGGCCAGTTGCAGATGCTCCGGCGTGGCCATTGTTCTGACACCGGCCCGGCTGATGGGAGCGCCGCTCATGGCTGAAGGGTGGCGGAGAATATCGGCCTTACTCCCAGAGGTAGCCGCGCGGGGTGTTTATATTGTGGGAGGGAGACGGCGCTTGGTGTTTGTGAAATTATCGCATGGCTCAGAGAAGGCCGAGTTGGTACGAAGGTTGATGATAGGGCATAGGCGAGCACTGTGGTGTACGCTGGGAGCACGGTGTTCTATCGGGCTGAGTAATAGTGTTCGCTCCAGCTGCGACTGTGGGAGCGGGCTCGTCCCGGCGCCCGCCACAAGGCCGGTCCCTGGTCTCAGGCGGGGTCAGCTGCACAACTCAGGGTCAAGAGCGGCCCGGAGGCCGGGGCGTGGACACGGCTGAGAGTTGAGACTGAGGGACAGTCACCGTGTGGGGATGGACCGCCTACTGTGCAGTCTCCCCGGCTCACTGGCTGAGGGGAAGGGATTTCACGGGACTTCCTAACGGCTTCCGACACGGACTGCAGCCAGAGTCTCCATCTGGATGGTGTGCTTCCACGGTCTAGGATTGGATAGCGCTCGCCGTCATCCGGAGCTGAACGAAGGCGGAAGGGTCACGGGCTCTGAATTTCCAGGCTCAAAGAAGCAGATGCCGCATGGCAGCGAAATATTGTCTGGGTAACGTCCATTTTATCTTCTTGCATGATTCTTATGATATCAGAAAATAACAAATTTATCGGATTATGTTCATCTTTCGGTAGATATGTTGAAAAGTATGTTAGTTTCGGTCTGATCTTCATTGTAAAGGTTGGGGAAATGTTTCCTCTAATTTCACGCTTTTTTGGCCCGGTTTCAGAGCTGCCGACGCACTTGAGCAGTCTGTCAAAATCGTACGAATTTATATGTTACAGCCAGTACAGATTGCCTAAGTATCTAAGAAGAGATGGCATCGATTTTTTCCGTAGCTTAGCTACTTACCGGCGTAAAAGCCGGTCCGGGAGTGTCCCGTTCCTAGAGGTCGGTCGATCGTCCCCAGTGCTGCAGTCATCGGCCTCATCCAGTGGCCGGCGACACTGGCACCTTGGCGTCACGAGCCGATCGTCAACCGTGATGGCACACCCTTTCTCCTGGAAATTGGCCCAGGAACACTCGTTTTATCAGCTGATTAGTGATAGTAAAAAGTCGCACTACCGAGAAGAGGGGACCGCTCTCGTCATCGGTGCCGTTTACGGCCGGCGGCCGTGTTCATTTTTGTTGGCCGGTTAAGGTGAGCATCCAATTAGCGCCCGCGAATTGGCGGCCGGGACTGGCTGATTGGCCGACGGCTGGTCAATCGGCCGGGATTTTTCACTCGCTGCCGCCTTCACGCTGTGCCGACTGCAGACGCCACTGGAGGGGAATTTATTCTGTATTTGACCTTGATAAAGGCAAGTGGTCGTTTTCAGTTTTAGCATTCTTGACTAATGTCTTGGATGCTTGAATATTGCTAATTAGAGAACTGGTTTCTGAATTTGTAGTGACATATGCAGTATGCACTATGCAGTAACTTTGTATCTTGGTACGAATCTCATAATGCATTCGTGTCTGGCCTGACGTCCCCGATCCCATGACTTGCTGTCTGCTGACGTCACGGTTGTAGGTATTCCAACATGTGCGATCGGCGTGCCTGACGCGACTGGCGTCATTGCTAAAATAGCCGAATGTTTGGGGATGTTACTAATGTAAAGATTCTTATCAGCTATCATCACTATAAATGGAGCTCGGTGAGAGTGCCATTGTTCTTTGAAGCACATTATCAGTTGATGACTGGGCCAAGACTCTCCACTTCGAGATGGCTCGTGATTGAACTCGCGCTATCTGCAGAACAGTTCCTTTATTGGTCATATCTGTCGGGCCCACCGTGAATGTCGATGGGTTGACGTTTGCCTTGGACCAACAGCATTACGCTCTGCTAATCTGAGCCCCTCTCAGCAGTTGGCCCCATTGTGACCGTGACGCTCTCCCCTACGTCACACTTGTAACGTGCAGATAGTGCAGCCTTTCTCGAAGGCCGCTGCGTGGGCTGCGTCTGTTTCTGCCATCATGTGCGCTCTCGCCGAAACAACGGGCACCGCGGTGTGGGATAGCACGCGATGTGTCATTAGCGTCACGTCACTGTCTCGTCACGTCACGGCGTATTGGGCCGAGGTGCTACGTCACTGGCTGCTGTGACGTCACTGTCGCAGATGCGTCACTGCAGTGCGCGGCTGTCGGCGCCGTCCTTCTCACCCGGGCGGATACTGCTCGGCTGCTAATGACGGCCTTCAATATCGCTCTGAGACCCAGTGACGTCACGCACAGTCTGTGCGGCGGACGTTCACGTGTGCGTAATGCGTCACTGGGTCTTTAGGCTGTCTGGGTTCGACGGAGGGGCCCGGTGAAAAGGACCGAGATGACGGAGGCGAGAGGAGATGAGCTGGAGGCGACGCGATCGGCGGCTGAGTGGAGTGACTCATGGCGAGCGGAATATACGCTGGATGTGTCACATCCTTGCAGAATGTCAGTTGGACCAGATAAAACAGATGACATGTGTTGTACGAGCTCAGCTGGTGTTCCTGGGCACATGGTTCCGTTATTTGGTATAATAACCATCTTGCATCAGTTTATTAGCTGTGATTTGAAACATAGTTAACAAATCGGTATTGAACACATCTCCATCCAATATTTGCTTCCAATTAGCTATTGCCACGCGGTCGAGAACATTGTTGGCTGTTGCCTAAAATACCCGTGCGCTTATACTATAGCATTCAAGCTGTTTAAACCTGTTATTATTCTCCGTTCAATGTTGGGTGCAAACAAATGCTATATTCAAGATCGCGTCTCCAAGGTCCCCAAATGCCATCATTTTCTGGAAGCATCGCCAGCTGGCGCTGATGTCCTTGAATTGCTTACGCCACAGGTAATGCTCCATCAGATCCAGCCTGTTTGGTAGCAGCTGTCCCTGTCACGGCCGGCGGTGCTACAAGATTCTGGAGGAAGGGGTGTACCACGGGACCCGGTACCGGAGTGCCGGTCCGTGTGTCCAGTCGGGGAGACCGAGTGACCGGTCGGTGCCGAGCCGCCACTGATGTCACCGCAGGTGTCTGAGGAGAGGAGTTGGGGGGGGGGGGGGGGGGTTGCAGCGGCTCGGGCCCCGCTGAGAACACCGTCTGGTAATTCATAAGGCGCGCGGCGAGCCTCTTGGCTCTAAGCGCCATGAACCGATCTTAACAGCCGTCTGAGCGCAGGGAATACCGGTCTAGGCCGCGTCCAAGCCGGATGAATGACGCTGATGGCTTGTCTTTGTAATTAAGTCGCTTTAAATCTGGCCAAAGTCCATGTGGATGGGTCAGATATTAACCGCAAATCTGGGAAACTCCTGCACTGACTGTGCCCCCAGTCGGCTGGTTTGGAAATTAGCGTTCTCGGCCGGCCGATCCTTCTGCCATTGGCTCTGGTGTGTCTGATTGTGGCGCTGCCGCCGATGGTATCCGGCGCCGATGTTTGAGTGAATGACACCGGCCCACGATAGCGGCCTGAGCCGGCCGCCGCCGCCGCTAATATGGCGCTGCATACTTAGCGAACATCCGGGATGCACATTAGCGCCGCTGACAACGCTCGGTGATAGGGGCCGCCAACTGGCGACCCACTCCCATAAATTCTACTGTTTGCGCGATAAAGTTAGTCCCCATTGCAGGCATTTTTCCTGCGATCGAAGTGAATGTATATGGTGCACTTGCACCATATACTTTGGTGTAAGTACGATGACTCGTTTCACTTGTCTCTTGAGTATTCAGGAGTGGTCTGGTCATGTAGCAGTCATTTTGTTGCATTTCTTCCAATCAATATACACAAAGACAAAGAACGTGCTTGTGTAATTATATCGTGAAGTTTAACATGTTCGCTACATTTTCTGTTATTTTCTGCTTCGTTTGTTCAGTCCAAATGCATTCGTTTTTTACGTCGAGACAAAAAAGTCACGGCGAAGGAAGCGGTGCTACGGCTGAGGCTTTCGTTTCTGATCCCTCCTGCTGCCTCCGCTGTATCACCTTGGGGATCACTGGCTGCCAACTGCAAAAGTTACCTAAACTCGGCTGGTTGTTTTCCTGACTGTCATTTTAAATAATACATAGATCGTCTTTTTTCTTCTAATAACTAATTCAGCTCTATTGGACTTGTGCACACTACGACGAGAAGACCATCAAAGTGGTAGCGAAGTCTTGCTGATCCAGGTGTCTTGTAATGCTCCTACCGCTATGCTATTGATGCAGCAATAATATTACTATGAAGCAATTGAGAGGTGGCGGCTCTAGATAGATGCTGCCCCATCTCGTAAGCACGCATCAATTAAGCCAAATGATTTATGTATGTAATAGGAAGTCGGTGCAAAAAGACGTGACCTTCGCCCGAGCGGGTCCATGTGTTGGCTTTATGCCACGGGCGCTGCATTATTCGAGATCAACATTGCGCCCTCGGTTTCATTTTCTTATGTCGGTGATATCATGGAGGGTATTACCATAAACATGCGACTGACATCATCTCTGGCATACATCCGTGAAGCCTCTGTGGTTTTCTCTGGTGTACTGTAGGTACGACACACGCCAGTTGTCTGTTGAGGCTGTCATCCTGCCGGTGTGTCCGCACGTGCCGACCGGCCGGCGGTGACGGATGGCTCTGATCGCCGCCCGTCCGCGGTCGTGTCGCCGTGACTGGTGACGTCATCAGGTCGTGACCCGGTGACGTCACCGACGTGTCGCGTCCGCCGTCGACCTCAGGCCGGTGCGGGCACGGAGCCTGTTCGGGCTTCCCGGCGGCACTGATGGACCACTGGCTCCGTTGTGGGGATTGCCGCCCGTCGGGCTGTCATCACAAACTGCGGCGCTGGGACTTTCTCGTGGTATTTAAACGACAGACTGGTTTAGTTGTTGATTATGGGTCGAAGACTGACGGAACAGGCAGCATTTGAATTACAATTCAGCGGCAGAATATAATGCAGTTGTATGTTGATTCTAAAGCACGGTTAATGCGTTCGTTTGAAAACAAACGAATGTGTTTCAAGGAATAACGGTCCCGCGCTTATTTACGCATTCTGGAAACCGCTTCGATCCTACTTGTGCTTGGAGTCTGTGAATACCTATAAACTATTTGGTTGCATGTATTTTGCGCTTTGATTTCAAAGGGACATGTTCTGTTATACTTTGCTGGTTATACGTTTATTTATCAGATAAAATTTCACCACACGGATAAGGCAGTGACAGGCTTACCTTCATCTCTTGGCACAAAAACAGGGATATTTTGACTTAGCTTCCGAAGAATCTGTCTTCATCCTATTATCTGGGAAAGCCCAAAACTGCTGCGCAGTCCATTTTCTTTTCGGCTTTGACATCACGCTGTATGTAGCTCAGATCCCACTGCATTAGTTTGGGGGAGGGTGTCTAATCATGGCTTGAAGCTTTGCCAAGCAGCTTGTGTTCAATGGCCATGGCAGCAGGAAAGTGGCACGAAACATTTGTCTTTTTGCTTAGCCTTGACATTCAGCTTCTTTTAGGCATTTTGATGACGTTGTTCATGCCTCACTCCAGGGCGGTATGTGTTTCCCGCTGGAAAACCTGGAGATTGCGCTCAGCCAGCTTTACAATTTTGACTGAGCTGGGTTTAAAAATTGTTATGCAAGGTTCTTGTCGTGTCCTGACGTAGTCGCACTGCGGATGAACGATCTGGAATATTAGACACCACTTTTCTTATATGGGTTTTGCATTTTCATCACTGAAGCCGGTGACGCCTACGCGCTGTTTTCGTACTGCCGTGCCGGATGTTGCCGCTTCAGACGCTCGCTCCCAGTGGACCAAAATAAGCCGGGATGTCCTGTGAACTTCGTCGGAAATGCCTTGTGCGGCGCTAGTTTTTAGCCGGGCTTCTAAATGTGCTCTCAGGCCAGCGCTTTTAGTTCTCAAAGTTGTGACGAGCGCTCTCCCGTGAGGCACAGCCTCTGTCCTCTACCAAGCGTGCCCGCAGCAGTGCCGTCCTCAATCGAATCGAATTTATAACGCACCGACTGACTGGCTGGTTACTTATACCAATGCAATGCGCAGTTCCAAGTTGCAATGCTGATTTCTGATTAAGTGAGGTCAGGTTAGTTTTTTATTTATTAGACTTCTGTTTAGTCGTATTCGCCGCTGTATACAAGGTAGCGGTAAACATCGCGAAGTGACTTATCACTGCCAACGCTGAGCATAGGTATTGCCAAAGATACATTCATTGGCCAACACGAGTTGGCAATTACTGCAATAGTATGCTGGTGTATGATCCAAGGGAGTGCTCGAGTGAAATGAATGCTCTAACGCACCGATATTGTGTTTTAATGCACGCACATATTGAGTTGCTCGACATCCGCCACCCGCCATACTAATCAATCAGAACATCCCAATAGGACCGGCGATAATGTATGAGCTGCGAATGTACCACAGTCCGCTGACTGCGTGGTACGCGCGTTTCCGTCTCCCTATCCTGTTGCACGGTTTCGCTTAGGCCGGGGAGGGGCGCCACCGCGTCTGTAGCACAACCCCTTTGAAGGGACGTCACCCCGTCTGTGGGGCAGCACCCCTCCGCAGGGCCCGGCGCCTCCCCTCCTCGTCCGGTGTGAGCGTGACGTCACTCCAGGATGCACGGCGGCCGGATCGAGGCCGCTCTCGGCGGCGGCCGCCCGCGCCGATCCAGGTCACCAGGTGAGACTCTGGCCGGACGCGGCGCGCGCACCGTCCCCGGCCAGGGCCGCGCCGCGCCGGTTCCGGGTGCGTGTGTGCGCTCTCCACTACCGCCCTTCTCTCCCGGAGACGGTGGCCCATATGGTGTGTGTGCCGATATCACTGGGCGGACCGGCAGCGAGCTCGGATCGCCCGCGGCGGCGCCCGCCGTGTCCGCGGACCGGGTCGTGACTCGCTGCCCCGGCCCGCTCGCCGTATCCGATGTCCAGCCGGCGGCGTGGCGCTCGACGACAGACGCCCATATTGTGGCCGCGGGCGGCAATCGTGACCCCGCGACACGGATGCTGACCGCCGCGGCGGCGCTCCGATCGCGGAGCGGGCTCAGTAATGCTGCCGACAACAGTCGGACAGAGTGGCCGATGGCTCTCGAGAGGTAGCCGAGTCGCTGGTTCCCAGCTCTGCCGTGGCTGTGACGGCGCAGCCGAGCTCGTCGGCCGCACCCTCGCAGCCGCCGAGCGCGGGTACAAACTGGTTCCGACCGTGATTTAAACCGGCGCCGCGGCCATCCTGTGCGGTCGCCGTGTGTCCGACTCGGAGTGGCCTCCCCGAGTGGCGCACTCAGCGACCTGCCGGCACTGCGTACAGCCAGCGATTGGTGCTCCTGCCACGTGTCGAACGTGACGGGGGCTTTGCGCCGATCGCGCCGGTCTGAGCCTCCTCGCTGCACTCGCAGTATAATTCGTTCCGGAAGATGTGTGGTAATTGGTGAATCTAGCTAATGCTTGGTTGACTGCAGGCAAACTCATAGATGTAGCGTGCTAGAATACTACGTAAAAGGTGTCGATCAAGAGTGCAGCGACTCAATTGGATGGCTTTCTCCTCCCCCAGTGCACAGAAGGTATAAATATTGGTGAATATTTTCAGAAAATCTGCAGATTAGTTGTGCTTGCGGCTCTGACAGGCTCCAAGCATTCGAGGGAAAGTGATCTCGAACGTTTCGTAGGCCCACTATTGCGCAGTAGTTCTTCGATATTGTTCGTAGAATTGATGATTGCGGAAGACTATTTCATCAGATAAAACTGGATCCCATATTGATAGATTTCAACACAAGCCGTGCATTTCTCTCATCCGAACGCTAGATATCAGATATGATTCTAAAGCATAGTTTTTCTTTGTGAAAGATGAATGTTTCAGTCCACTGATGGAATATTCTAAATGTAATTGTTTTCTGTTCCGTGGAAAAGTAATGATAACACTCATTTTTGACACCCTGACTTCCATGACCCTACCAGTACGCCCTGGCCTGCGCCTGCACCCCACCTGGCCCTTACTTCTACCCAACCTGCCCCTTATTTCTACCGTGCTCTGTCAGCTCTGGAGATGTTGGTGCGCCAATTAGTACAGGACAACTCCACCATTGCTTGACATACGCTTACCTACATGATGATTGATGAATCTGACCGTCATTCCGAGCATGCTTACCTAGCACCACTGGCTACAGCTGCGTTTCTGACTTTTTAATATCTCGGCTAACATTAGTTTGCTTGGTAGCGTCGGGTTTCCTTGACGACCGTCCCGGTGCCGATTGCAAACGGCTTTGTTCTGTCAGGTGATAAATGCTATCACCAGACACTGGCGGATGTCATTACACGAGACTGCTGCGGGGATTCCTCCGCACATTTTTTAATTTCGTCATCCTTGTATCGAGTAACGCATTACCGCGAAAACTTGGTATTTTTCACCTGCAGCGCTGCCCTCATTGCCTGAAAATAGCGCGCCGGAAACATCCGGGAGATTCATATTCCAGAGTTCAACTGCTCGGCTTCGGTGTTTGACAGCTAATGGCTTTTATAATTATTATCGTCCCTTTGATGCAGGCTGCTTGACTACCCACTATTTTTGCTGTGCCCTACTGAACTATGAATTGAATCCCAGTGTGGGAGACGGTATGTGTTCTATTTAGTGGCTGTGTTCTACGAGGTCTGGCTTGATGACGGGACTTTGTTGCTGAACCCTTTCGTACGTTTGTAGAGCTTGCACTCGTTTTTCAGAACAGTGGCTTCTAAGTTCTAGTCCGATAAAACTGGCCACGAACGGAGATTGCTGAGATTGTTGGCCGTCTTGTTCAGACACTGGAGTGTTTCAGATGCCAGGGAGCATAGCCGTATTTTTCGGTATTTTAAGGAAGATTAAAGAATTGGGGCGCATTCAGCAAGGATTTGGCTTTCTTTCTAATCTCAGATTGAAACGCTCACACAAGCATGTATAACGGGCCGCCAGCCAGCGGCATCATGCAATATACAGATTGTGCGCCCCTCTGATCACATGAGCACTGTTAACTCTCCCGTTGCTGGGCAATATGTGGCTTGATATCACCGTGTGAACACTCGCCTGACTTAAATATCTAATAACGCTACCACGCTACTTTTCTTATAGAAACGCTGACACCTACGTGTGCCGTATTGCTGCTTCATATCTTATATGACCGATCTGCGGCTGTTGTCTATCGTTCATTCCATTGATATTGATATGTCACGATGAGTTGTGAACATCTTAAACACATTCGCTTATTCATAATTGTCTAGCCGTTCCATTGCCGTATTAAAATACCTCGCGTTTCTTTAGGTCAAATGGGGATGAAACTGCCACACGATAGTACTGCATAATCTCGTGTTCCGGCGACAAGGCCCGGCCATGGGCTTCAGCAGCCGCATCTGTCCGGTGGGTACGCTGACCACCGGAATGTGGCACCCCAGTGTCTAAGAAGCAGCGATGCAATATGCATACTAAACAGTCTGGGACATTATCTTACATGGAAAATGTCCTTATTAATAACCTGAATTGCTGATGAGAACCTCCGCACTGGTGTTGGCTTAAAGCCGCTTAATGGCAGTGATTTTACAGCTGGCCCTCCGGGGACCCATCCGTCAGCTCATAAACTGTGACAGTGGTGGCGGTTGTGTCACATTCCCCCGCCGTCGTGTCTGTTATGCCGCGGTCCTTTGTGGCTGGTCTGAGGCGCTGCGTGTCGGCGCGGCCGGTCCGTTCCCGGATCTGGGGCGCCCGCATCTGTCGGCGGCCGCCTCCGCCGCCGCACGCCAGTTCCGGTTGACATCGATCGCCCCCTGCCGTCGACCCTGCCCCTCCCGGCGGCGCCCACACCCTGGTCGGTCGGTGGAGCTGTCGGTAGGCACGGCACGGCGCCGGTGACCGGCCCGTGTTGTCCGGTGACACGGCTCCGCTCCTCCCCGGGGACACGCACGCACTGGACCGCCGCACGGACCGGCGGCCACCATTCCTACGTGCTCTGCGGTCCAGGGGCGCCCCGGCGAACGGGTGCGAACTGCGAGCTGCGTCGGCCGATCGGTGGGACTTCCCACGCCGGCTGCCGAGACGGGGTGTCGGCCGCCCGCCGCTCTCAGGGTCGGCGGCGCCGGTGACGCAGTCCAGGTGGGGCACGCCGATCGGCCCAGCTGCTCGCCGAGCGCAGCCGGACCTGCGTGACCTCGCTGCCGCTTAGCGCAGGACAGCCCGCGTACCTCAGACGAGGAGGCTGAACTGCTGGGTAAACCCACTCCCTCAGCGAGCTGCGCTAAATGTGAAGCAGGCTGGTATGCTCCTTTTTCAGATGACCGTTCCGTTCGCGGATCCTGTTTGCAGATCAGTACATTACTAAACGCTCTCAGACGACGATGACCGGTGAACCCGGCGTCTGTAAATCCCAAACATGATATCATGGGGCCGGTGTTACAATTTCAAAACATCACACTGCTAAATCACACAGTGAAAATAATGTTTGATGGGACCGTCTGAATTCATCCTGCTAGACTAGCCCCTCTGTGGTCGAGCTGGCGGTCTCGGTCGGCTCAGCTGCAGCTCGGCGCTGTCGTCTGACCGCCGCCGCCGCCGCGGCCGCCGTGTGTGGTCGTCACCAGTCGCTGACACGGGGTGTGGCCGGACAATGCACCGACGTCGATCGGCGCCGGCCGCCCGGCGATTTGTGGCCGGCCGCCGCCGCCCCAGGGTGAGGGATGGCCGCGCTCCGGACACCGCCCTGGCGTGACCGGAAGGCTGCCGCGGTGACCCTTCTCTGCGGGATGCGGCGGCCGGCCAATCCGACCACTCGCCAGCTCTCGTCATTGATTGATGTGGGAGACTCGGATAAAAGACAACGGTGATGAGTTTTGGGAGGCTGTTCGTTTGTTGCTCTTCGTATCACGTGTCAATTGAGTTAAGTTTAGTTACGATGTCTTTCGAGACGAATATTTTAAGTTCTGCGAAGCTTTTATGAATGTTTTAACCTCTGGGAAATACGTTCTGTGATTGCTGTAGGTAAAAATACGCGCTCATAAAATACGTGGAGCTGCTAGGGTGATACGGTTCAGCGATGTTTCAGGGTAATACCGCGACATAATCCGTTATGTTCTTGGTGCAGCCCTGCCTGGCTCAGGGAGAAGGTGCGGCCGGGCTCTATTTCGGATTCTAGAGGACGGTCATTCTGAAGGACAGATTGCGAGGTGGTTTGGCCGTAGTTCAAGCGTCATTCTGCGGATTACGGTCTGAATGTGACTGCTTTAGCCGCCCTTAGAGATAGTGAGATGGTACTGCTCTGATTTGAGACGGCGGCCTGTGAGGTTGTGTGGCTGTAGGTTTAGAGAGCGGCTTGTGATATGTTGCGGCCGTGGTTTCAGAGAGTAGCTTATGAGATGGTTTGACGGAGCGCTGAGATTAGAGGGCGGCCTGTGGGATGGCGTCGTACGGACGCCGCCCGGAGCAGGGTGAGGGTCAGAGCCGGCGGCTCAGACTCGGCGGATCCTCCGGCGCGTCTCAGTCCATCCGGCTGGGGGCTGCTTAGCGCGGTCACCGCCCGCCGCCACGGTTTGGGAGGCCTGGACTTTCCCAGTTCAAACAGCACCGCAGAAGGTCGGCGAGTTGTTCGTGGGTCACACAGTGCGCACGAAGAGCCGCTCCGCTTGGCTAAAGTAGCTGCTTCACCCCGAACAGCTGGCGAGCTTTGAGTGGTTCGTGGAATTAAACATGGAATGCGCGGCTGCTGGCAAGTCATTAGTTGCTGAAATGATAATTTAAGGTCTCGTTGGGCGTATTTGGAGGCTGGTTATCCAGGGTAGGTAAGTGAAAACCAAGTGGTCCGCAGCAGCTGTTGTCGTTTTGCTTACGCGCTCATTGCACGGCAGTCAGCCGGGAAGGGCTGCACCCGAGAAACGAATCCATCTCTGCAGAGAATGACACTAGAAGATCTACCTGGAAAAAGTTCAGCTCGTAGCGACATCCCCTTAGCTGACTGTCGGCACACCTGTCTCCAGTTGGCCAAGCCAGGGCTTATGCTTGTTTGGTGGTGTGCTGTATTTTTGTCGTTTCTGTCGCCTGGCCGCCTCGGTGGAAGCCGGATCGGCTCAGAGCGCCGGTGGAAAGCTGAGCCGCTCTGCCGCCTCTGCATCCGTCAGTGTCCCGGCCGGCGGCTCCGGGTCACCGGGCTGGAAACGGATCCTGGCTGGGAGAGCGGCCTGGATGGGCGACGGTGATACGCCTGGGACATCGAACTCTGCTCGTCCGACCCTGCTGGCGGGTATCTAAGGACTTGGGCGACGCACCTACCTGACACGATGTGATCGGTACCTTTTGTCTGAAGTCACTCGTCAGTCGTCACCACCTGCCGGTGGCCGGGACGTTCACGGGTCGATAGCAATACCAGTACCGACCTACGTTGCTGGAAAGAAGGACGTTGGAACCTTCGTGTGTAGCTATTCGGGTTCTGCATGAGGAACGAACGCGTCACCCTCGCGTGAAGAAATCAACACCATGTTCAAATGTGACCTATAGCATGCCACCTTCAAAGTCGAGGTGCAGGTAAACGGGCGGTTAATTACCTGATTCCTGGTAGGACGAGGTTTTCTTGGAGGATGGCACAGGACCTTGCTTTCTTCGCAAGTATTTTGTTTGTCAGCTACCTGTTCCATTGTTCGCGGGTTCCTGGTCGTCCTGCATATCTGCCAGGGTGAGCCGGTTAGCTTCGAAGGTGCCCCGTGACCACTGCTTGTCACGCCATCACTAGCCGCGCACATTGCCCCAACAGACGGTAAATAACTTTTGAAAATACCCGTCTCCAATTTTAGTGTTTTCTGGACCAAAATTTTGCGAGGAATCCGATGGTGTGGTCCCCGAAATCTGAAAAATTTCCTTTTTGGAGATAGCACCTATTTTTTGAAAAATAAATATTCGTCAGGCATAATAGTCAAATAAATTGGAAATATAATGAGTTAATTTTTGTAACAACACTAGAATGTGTCGAACATGAATTAGAGATATATTTTAGCTGAGATGATACTATATCTGCGCATACATGTACATGAACTAGTACATTAACCCTCGTCGGCCGAGAAGGGGTGGGGCGGGTGCCGCCTAATAGGGCTTTTCGCGATAGCTTAAAACTCGCTAAGGGTAGATAGCTGAAGCTTGGCATACCTAATCTTTTATTCAAGCTGGATCTTTTGACCTCAACTGCGTTTTCAGGTCAGGTCAGGTCACTGACCTATGACGTCATAAATGAGCCTCTGCGACGTCCTCAGATGTTGCAACTTTGCAACGCCCTCAGTGCCAGAGGAACTTTCACAGGAAGATGAAACTTACAGGACGTAGTATCCTTCAGAGGTCTCACAACTTGTATATCTCGGATTTAACCTAAATGTCACATGAGGTCAGGTCGGTCACGTGACCTCACCATTATAAGTCAATGGGGTTAATACGAAAACTGTTATTTTGGCGCCGGTAATGATCTAAAACTATCCCAAGCACATGAAATCGTGGTTTCATGATCGGACCTTACAAAGAGTACATGAAACCACGATTTCATGTGCTTGGGACAGTTTTAGATCATTTCCGGCGCCAAAATAACAGTTTTCATATTTCCCCCATTGACTTATTATGGTGAGGTCACGTGACCGAACTGACCTCATGTGACATTTGGGAAAAATCCAAGATATACAAGTTGTGAGACCTCTAAAGGATACTAGGTCCTGTAAGTTTCATCTTCCTGTGAAAGTTCATCTGGCACTGAGGGCGTTGCAAAGTTGCAACTTCTGTGGACCGTGCAGAGGTTCATTTATGACGTCATAGGTCAGTGACCTGACCTGACCTGAAAACGCAGTTGGCGTCAAAAGATCCAGCTTGAATAAAATATTAGGTATGCCAAGTTTCAGCTGTCTACCCTCAGCGAGTTTTGAGCTATCGCGAAAAACCCTATGAGGCGGCATCCGCCCCACCACTTCTCGGCCGGCGAGGGTTAATGTACTAATTTATGTACATGTATGCGCAGATATAGTATCATCTCAGCTAAAATATATCACTAATTCATGTTCGATACATTCTATAGTGTTGTTACAAATATTCACTCATTATATTTTCAATTTATTTGACTTTTGTGCATGACGAATATTTACTTTTCAAAAAATAGGTGCTATCTCCAAAATGGAAATTTTTCAGATTTCGGGGACCACACCATCGGATTCCTCGCAAAATTTTGGTTCAGAAAACACTAAAATTGGAGATGGGTATTTTCAAAAGTTATTTACCGTCTGTTGGGGCAATGTGCGCGGGCACACGCTACGTGTGCCTCATTTGCCACTCCAAGCACCACTGCTTTGACGCGCCTACTGGCACCGAGCGCAATTTGGTCGGATATTGCACGGTCTATTTGTGCTGGCTTTTGTGACGAAGGTGAAAAAACTATTGGTTTGCTGTAATGTTCGAATGTAGGAACCGGCAGGCATGATGATACGCCTGAGAGTGGGCGTATGAAGTTGGCAAGACAAAAAAAAAAATATTATATTGATGGGATTACAGGCTGGTCTTGACGCCTGGTTCTGGTTCTGGTATTTTGGCTTACGGGCCACCACAGCGTCCTGTATTTGGGCCCGGTTCTTTCGTCCGTCTTCGTTGTTGGTCCGTCCGTTGTCTTGCAGTGTCCGTCGTCTTCTTTGGCTCGTAAGGGTGGGGTGAGGGGTGGGTCAGGGTACCAGGCTAAATAGATTACTGTCATGAATGGGCGGGACCTCTCGAGCTCCCCGAATAGTTTGGTGATGTGTTGGCGCTGATCTGACTTTCTAGAATTACTGATAAGGCGCAATCAGATTGTGGTCCGGTATCCATATATTAGCCGACGTTCATCTCCAGGAACATTATGTTTTGATATTGGCCGCCATGTCCTGCTCCATGCGCGATGCACTCTCTGTCCCCAGACAAAGCCGCTCGCAATTGCCGGGCACGTGAGAGGTTCCGGCTAGTAACCGCCGCCCGCCGCCACCACAGAGTCACCATTGGGGTCAGCGCCGCGGGCGAGCCGGGTCACTTCCGCGTCCGGCGCCGGACTGAAGTGGTCCCTGTCTGGACACCGGGTCCATGCTGAGCGGCTGATGGTCACCGCCGTGTCAGGGGACGGGGTTCCGCGCCAGGGGTGACAGCGGGGAGGAGCCTCCACACCGGTTCGTGCGCCGTCTGCCTGAATCTGGCTCTGGTGAGCCCGGATCCGTGTCGGCGCGACTGTTCGGACATTACACATCCGTTTGGAGGTCTGGCCCGGGGAAACGCGGCTATATTTCTGCATAGTGGTCGTCTTATGTCGTCGAACGGCGACAGGCGGAGCATAACTTTGCTGGATGACTTTATAAGACGTCCGGGAAGCGAGCGCCGGCGGCGTTCTCAGCAGGGCGCCCATCACCCGAGGGCGGGCGGACCGAGCGATCCCCAGGCGCTGCGCGTCGGCCTGTCACGGCGAATCTCCTGGCCAATCCACCTGCGCCGTCGGGGAGCATGTACGATCACCTCCGTCGCTGGCAGGCACAGTTATGCAACGATGCTTATCATGAACGAGCAACAGACTGCATAGCCATCTGGCTCGGGGTTCTCGAAACTCATCATAAAAATGTCGTGTTTCTCTGACTGCGGAGCACGACTCGGAGGGTCTCCAAACGAGGCGCCACATGTCAGCTGTCCGACTCCGTGACGGCCGGGCACGCCGCGCGCGGCCGGCCGTGTCCGGCTGGTGACCGGCTATTGGCACACGGTCCGCTCCGACTGGGACACATCCGGCTGGCTGGTCGCCGCGCCGACTTTCCCTGCGGCCGGCGCGCGTGCCGCCGCCCCGCCCCCGCGCCGAAATCGGCCCGGCCCGGTCCGAGCGGCGGTCGGGTGAGATCGGCCCCTGGAATCCGTGGATGGACGGGTGGATGTCTCCTCTCGGCTCTCACAGCTGAGGAAGCGCCGCCGCCCGGGCGTCCTCTGCTGCGCGGCGCGAGCGAGCCTTTGTCTCCGGCGCCGGGGCACGTGGGAGCGCGACACGACGGCGTGCACGGGGCGCGAGGTGCACGGCGCTCACCGCTCTGTCTCACGTGTCCGGGTCGCCGGGTGGGCCGGGGTCAAGGCGCCGGCGTGCCGTGGAGGCGGTGGTGGTGCAGTTGGCGGCCCTGCCACGGTGACCGCGACCCTGCCCCGGCCCCGCCCTCGCCCCGGCTGAGGCAACCCCGGCTGACGGAACTGTCTGCGGTCGTTCCATGGATAGCTGGCTGACTCCATCCCGGAGCTTCTTGTCTAATGTCGACACACTGAACAGATGATCGGCCGCCGCGCCGCGCTGCCCGCACTGTCTGTCTGATTGTGGCAAAAGGATCTCACCATACCGGTACCGGAGCTCAGAGACTCGGGCGTCAGGTCATGTGCGTTGATCGGGAGATTTATTGGCGCTGCGGTGTCGAGAGGTGACTGATGACCGTGTGTGCTTTTATGTTGAGAGCTCGTTGAACTGCGACGATGAGCTGACGCATTTCGACGCGGTATGGTACTCAAGAGGACGCTACGATTTGGATTTGGATTGGAGAACTTGTTCATACTCAAGCGGCCTCTATATGCTGTGCAATCAAAGGGGACGAACCACCAATGCCCCCACTCCCATCCCTCGTGCTCGTATGGTATGGGGCTGGTATGCTGCAGTATGGAGCAGTGCCCGTTGATGGGCCGCTGTTAGTACGAAACTGTCGCTCTCTGACCGTTTCGGGCGGCACATTACACCAGTGAGGGGCTGCGACGATGGCGCTGCGGGACGCGCCGAACGAACATATGAAGCGGTAAAAGTTCTACCATCGCGTGCCGGCCGGGTATGTCATGTCATGGTATTGGCTGCACTATCCTTAAATAGCGCACCTAAGTGGTGGCGTCCGCTCCGCGCTCGGTCGTACCAGGCCGCAGCGCCAGGCAATTGTCTCCCGCTGTCACGTAAACAATATTTGCGCCAGACATTACCCCCGAGTGGCATTGCCAATGCTGTAAATGGCTGTTCCGGGACGTCGGTGGCCGCTGGTGCTGTGCGCGGATCAAGAGAAGCACGCGAGCGAGGCTTCTGCCCGTCGCGGAGAGGTTCCGGGAGTCAGACCTCACATTTGGCACGCTGATGGATGTATCGGGTATCCAGCCGCCGCGCTCCCGGTGACGCTTTTAGTCGAGTCCGTGGAAGTGGAGTCTCTGCTGAAGAGGGTTCACAGAGCCGGGAGTCCTCACCACGACTGTCTCTAGTTGCCGAGAACGACCCCAAGTTCGTCTCGCGTCGCTAATAGCGGGACCGATATTGTCTGCGGTCACGGGTCAACTCTCCGTGCAGCTCGCCCACCCGTCCCCGGTCCCGCCGTGTCGCGTGTGGGTAGGTCGTGTGGCGCCTCCCGTCAGACGGCCGGCGGTCGGCGCGGCCATCGATCGTGCGTGGGTCTCCCGGCCAGCTCGGACGCCGTGTTGTGCGGCTCGCTCTCCATCCCCTGGGTCTTACCGACGTCCTGGGCGTGGGCCGGCTGTTAACGCTCCGAGTCCCACCGGCACCTGGACGCCCCGTCGTGCTTTCTCAACCCTTCCGCTCCGCTGAACGTCCGCGGTGCCCTGGAGCACGGTACCACCAGCAGGATACCAGGGTAGTGATGGCGGCGGTTGGTGGCTGCGGCCGGCTCCCGGACTTCGAAGCTCCGACCGACTCGCTCGAGATCGGGGACTCACCCGAGATCCCCGGCCTCGGTCTCGCAGAAATCAATATCGCTGCACAAAAAGTGAAGTGCGTTCTCGAGTCAGCTATTATCGTAATGTCAGTAGGCAAAAAAGGTGGGACTCCTGCAATATCAGTAATGTTGTGCCTTGATATAATTAATAATATAGTGCATTTAGTCTTTACTGAAGTCCACCGCCACCGGCCATCTCGCAGTCTTTGAATGCGTCTGGGAAATACGCATTTAGTTCCAGTGTACAAAATGTGCTTGTACATGAGGTGTGGATCCCCGTGTGAGATTCCGGCTTTGGGTTGGATACTTTTCGCCCCATTTCATGATGCAATTGGCATGTATTGTAGATCAGTCGGCGCGTGATATTGGCGTGCTGTAATACCCATCCGGTTGGGTATTCAGTGCCCGGGTATTGCGGCCGATTACAGTACAGTCGGCACTCGGCAGTGTACCGGGGATGTTTGTGGTCTAAGCGGATTGGAGCTGCTCTTGACGTGACGACTGCAGAATGACGCTACAAATAAGCTCCCCTGATATGCCTGCTTGGAGATTGAAATGAGCTCCGGGATGGGGCTTTATGGGTTTATTTTTCCAGGCTAAGAATTGGAGAAAAAATGTCTCACTCCCGAAAATTTGCACCTTTGCGTTGATGGCATTACCTCTATGAATTAACCTATAGTGAGATGGGACATGGTGTTTTGTCTCAGTCTTCAGTAGCGTAGCCTATAGTGAGATGGGACATGGTGTTTTGTCTCAGTCTTCAGTAGCGTAGCTATCTTGTCATTGCCCTACTGTTGTTATGCATCAGCATCCTTGGCCGATGGGCCTAGGGGTTCGATGTGGATCGATGCCAGCTCTACATAGCTACTCGACTGGTCAGCGCCACCGATTGAGAAACGGTTGAGAAACTTTCCCGGCTGAGCAGCTATTGAGGCCCGGAATGTCGCATGCAGTACGTGCGCCTAAGAAACGTGGTTAGACTGGGCACGTACCTTGATGGGCTTTGCAATTAAGGTTCTCTATGGGAACCGTTGCAGAAGGGCGCGGGGAAGACCCATTGAGGAAAAATTATGTGTTGCTGTGCTGGCTGAGCTCCCACAGGGTCGGCGCACGGAGCTACGCCTATCGGCCGTGTAGGCAGTGTGCCTCGGGTATTGGTTACACTCCATCTTTGTTATTGAGTTCACCCCAGACCGAGACGTATAGGCTTCATCGTTCAGCCAGGGTTCAATGGTAAGTTTCCTGTAACTCTGCCAGTCAGTTGCTGTGGGAGAGTTGGAACGTACATGTATCGCAATGAAACGGTGAACCTCGAAGAATTACTGACCAGGTCGACTGAAACAGTTTTCAAGCACGTTCATTGGACTGTGCAATTTTTAATGACGTTAGCTAAGCTGTTTGCTCGGCAGATCGTTTTCTGTAAAGAAGCTTCTTATTACAACTACAGGGTGTCCCATAATTACCCGGACATTGTTAATTAGCGTATAAAATAAGGCAAACATGATTGCGCTTTTTTCTTTTTACCGTCCTATATAGTCAACTAGGGTGGCTGTGAAATAGCACATGCAATAGATACGCTTGTTACAAGATCAGCCGACAAGGATGGAAAATGCCAGCCATTGCTGGTCTCAGTTGTTTTACGGGTCTCCCGAAACTGGGTGTAGGCCTGTTTTCTTTGACCTCTTGCCGGAGGATAATACGATCATATAAGATAAACTTGACATCAAAGTGTTCCCAGGCCATAAGGTCCTCAAAAGGTCCCAAAGGTTGTAAGGTCCCCCAAAACAAAAATTTCTGCCTACGCCACTTTTGCTGCGTTTTTTACATCTGGAGTGGAGAAGCTCCATGTCTGAACATTGCGCAACCTTTGGCTTCCAACAGATTTGGTTTCCAAAACAAACCCGTTCATGGCCATTTGGTTCACGGCATCCAGTTTTCGCACTGGTAGAATATTACCGCAGTAGTACTCTGTGCTACGGTTGTCTTTGGGCCATCATATCAAGCCCAATGAGTGCACGGTGGCTCAAAATGTCTCACAATTTGATTTTCGACGGGTGCCTGTCCGTCTCTGCTGTTAGGGCGTTGTAGCCATCTGACGTTCACACAAGCCTTTTTCGGGCGGTTCAAATGACATAATACCTCCGTTAGACCACAAAGTGTGCCTCAATATACTGTTTTGTTGTATATGTTATGTTTTTGGGATGAATTGTAGTGATTTGAGCTGCTTTTCCCGTAGTTTTCGCATCTTTTTCTGGCGAAGGACCCCAAATTCCAAAATTTTGTCGAAGATAGTGGTGCAAAGTAGACTGATGTTTTGTAGATAATCCTGATCTATTGTTTAGCTAGTTTTTAGCTAGATCGGTGACGTTTGTTGTCTATGACAAGCAACCACTTGTTTGACAACTGGTGCATGGCCCTTTTTGGCCGAGCCCAAGCTTGTCAATCAGGTTTATCTCTTGCTCTCTCTGGCTTCGTTAGCTGATATAATTGCGCTTTGCTCAATCCTAACTGCTTGCAGATGAGCTGCTGAAGCTCTCCAGCAAAAACCATGCCGAAAGTCCGTTTACAAAGTTGAGAACGGGAGTTGATTCACCATGGTTGCCTATTAGTGGCTTAAGCTGAAAACGGAAAAGGACTACTCTTACTTGACTCTGGATAATAATTGATTCGAGTCGTTACCGGCCACCAAAAGCACACAGTCCCCAATCTCGATAGCTAGGGGATATCTTATAAAAGTATGACGCTTGTATATCATTAGAAGCGAGCGCAGTCGTACTTTTAGCCAGAAAATAAATGTCCGGGTAATTCTGGGACACCCTGTACATAGTCAGCTTATCACTGGGCTGGGTCTTACGACATGTCTGGAAACCCCGCGGCCGATTTTTCTCATGGAATCAGTTTATGGCTCAAGCCCGAGTGCATTTGTCTGCGACGTGATGAGATCGGGCGCACCTGGATAAAGAGCAGGATGTGTGAGGGGCTCAGTCGGTCGGTCGGGCGCTGTCCGTCGGACAGTTCGGCCTGTAAACGCTCCGGGCACCGTTAGACGCCGCTCTAAGCAGCATCTTCGGCCGAGCGCTAAAGCGATTGTGCTGGCCAAAAGTGCCATTCTGCTCCGCATAAGCGCTCAGGTATGAGAAGAGACGGCGATATTTAAGATAAGAAGATCATGTCCTATTAAAAAGTCTCATTACATACTTTGGCTGTTCTCTGGCTAAGCTGAGCTCTCCAGGCCGTGGCTCCGCCACTCGAGGCAGGCAAAGTCGCTGGGCGGCTTTACGGTCCGAGTGAAGGATAGCCCTATCACCAGGCTACCCTCTGATATCCGGCTTGTGGCGGTGATTTGCGATTCTTGGATGCGCCGCGGCCGCTATTCTCCCCATTAGCTGGAATCGCCCCCAGTGCCGTCGTTAAAGTCGCCGGGCTCGGCTCCGGCATCGTTCCAGTGTGGCCAGTCAGGCAGGCCGTCTGCAAACATCCTCGTCGATACCGAACTTTCTCCTGAGCAGGATAATAATATCGGAGCGGAGCTACTTACGGTGTCGTGTTGACGCTGTGCAATATTCATCTACGTAGGTGCCCTCGGGCCTCAAATATGCAGCGAAAACGGATGCAGCTACTGAGGCTGTAGGGATGCCGGTACTGAGGTTTAGGTAGCTGATAGAACAAGGACAGAGCGGATCATACGGTTCTGCCTGCGGTGTATTCGTGGCAACATTTTGTGGAGCATTGCCTAATGCGTATGGCTGCTGCTTGAACCTTCAGTGCGGACTGAAAGATTTTCATTGAATGTCCAAAGATGTAAGTACATCTTATAGTGTTTCACAAACATCTAGAACTTTCTAACGGATATGGCCATATAAGTTATCCGTTTGTTGAACTTGCACTGAGCAGGAAACTCCAGTCCTGAATGCAGTCAATTCGCAGGATTTGGCCCGGAGCACATAGGCGCAGATCTGCCTGTCCGTTTCAGGGAAACGTGACGTATCTTCTGATGGTATAGTGATTGCGCCGACCGGTATCAGAGTGAAACCCCAATATGGCGGGCTGCGGAGAGCATCCATCACAAATCCTGTGTGCTCTGCCGTTCGAATAAGCGCCGCGGAGCTATACCACCCCCGCCGTCCCCCTCCTGTCACCGGGGAGTGGTCCTGGATGACCGAATCGGGGAGTGGTGTTACTGATCCCGTTAATCAGTATAAAAATGCTGGCGCTGTGTTGGTGAATTATAGAAGCGGTCGGCCACTTGTCTACTTTCCCGTACCCACCTTTCTCTCTTCAAATCCGGCCTTGCCCTTTCAGTCATTAGTTAGTCCTGACTCCTGGCGTGTTCCCCTTTTGTTTTCCGCATGCCTAGAACTCTCGATCATGTTAGTTAATATAAAGAATAAAAAACTTGTTCTGAATCTTGCCTTGTATTGTCAAATTTAATTTTATGTTTGTATGACTTCACGCGGTGCAATTAAATCACCCATCAGTTCGTTAGTCTTTTGGTAATTGTATGTTATCTCCCCTTTTGTGTTTCTTTTACGTCCCATTAATACTTACTCGTATATTATTTTATTTGTTCATAGGAAGCGAAACGGTTACACATGGAAATGTACTTACGCTTTGCGAGTGGCTTGTCCTTGGAATTCTGCCGGCTTCCCCACATAATGCATTCACGGCGCACCTACAGCCATATTTATCCGCCACACCTTACTCCTCATTCTCATTCCATCGCCATCCTTTCTTTTAACGGTTTCGCCGTTATGTGCGGGGCTGTCACAAAGCTGCTGACGGCAACCCCTCGGTATGGGCAGGCGCAGTCGACACGTGTGACGTGCAATGGAATGGTACGATTGAAGTGCGCGACTGGGGCTGAGCGACGGGCAGCGGCTGTTCAGAGGTTAGTCAGCTCAGAGGTCAGTCGCTGGAGGTCACTGGTCATTGCTCAAAGGTCAGTTGCTGGAGGTCATTGGAGTCGGTGGCCACTGCTCAGAGGTCGATCATTGGAACCCATTGATCGTAGGTCAATCGCTGGAGGTCGCTGGCCAGTGCTCAGAAGTTAGTCACTGAAGGTCATTGCTGAGAGGTCACTTACTCAGTGGAGGTTGCTGGTCGGTGGTCGCCCTAACCGCGATGGTCCCGCCGCGTCGTCCGACCGGCAGTGAGTCGCGAAAACCCCAAGGTCGGCCACAGCCACAGCTCGCCGCCGGTCTGCTGTCGACATAGCTTCTTGATGCCGTGCCATTAGTGCTTTGTACCGTCGATGTACTGACGACTCTCTGGAGTGACCGTACTGACGGATGCCTTCGGGTACTTTATCCCAAGTTGACGGCTGCCTATTTCGTACCTACCATCAAGGCCCTACTACTGCTAAACTAACAATTGCCTCTCGACACCATTGCATTGCTATGCTGACAGCTTTGCCGTGTTGACGGCTGCTTCTCGCCACCACGCCGCCGCGAGGACGGAGCCACAACAGGTGGCCACAAATGCCGGTGCAATGAATACCACAGTCATGATGACATACGCTATCGGTGTGCTGATTGCGGCTGTTTGTGTTACCCCGAATAGTTGCGAATCTGATAAATGCATGCCGTTACATAAGCCGGGCTTCTGTGGTTTGATTCAATCCGTATGTTCTTTGTGTGTCTTTTTTTCTTTCATTTTTATGTTCTTTGCTTTCTTTATGTGCCACCTTCCTCCTTCCGTCGCTGCGAAGAATGGAGGCCGGGCGAGCACGGAAGTCTGGCACAGGCACAGCCGACCCTCTCTGCTACCGATGTCGGCCCTTAGCTCTGCCAGTGGAGGCCCTTCCTGCTGTCAGTGTCGGCCCTCGGCTCTGCCAGTGTCGGTCCTCAGTGCTGCTCATGTCGGCCCTCTACACTGTCCATCGCCGCCGGACCCTGTCCGCCCCTCAGCACTGTCCTCGGCGGCCGGACCAGCAGCGGCGGACGGCTCAGAACGGCGCAGCCTTGCCACTCTGAGCCGACGGCCGGCCGATAGCCATCCTAATCCGCCGCGGCGATCCTCTTAGCTGGATGCCGAGCTGACGTCAGCGCCGGTGAGGCCGGTGGGACGTGCATGGTCCGCGGCCGGCCGGGCCGTCCGTCTGTGCCGAGCGGCCGCAGCTCCTCCGGCGGCCGTGCTGCCATGAACCGCCGTGACCCTGGCGGCGGCGCCGTGCGTCACCGCAGCACGGCGCAGGTGGACCGGCCGCCAACCCAGCGGCTCGATGCATCTCCGATTCGCATTTGCATCGATAAGTTTGTCACGATTTTGGCGTGTGCAGAGGCGGCCGTGCACGACGGACCGACTGTTCGTCCGGCTCGGCAGCGCCCCGAGGGCAGGACCGACCGGAGCTCTCGGTGCGAACTGGCCCGTTCATTACACACTGGGTGGACATTTTTGCGCGTGTCTTTTCATTGTGTGAGGCTCATCTGGGGCTCGGTGTAACCGCAGCGTCGCCTGATGAGGCGCTCCGGGCTAGGTTTGACGTCATCTCGCGGCCATTGATGACGCAGTCGGGTGTCGGAGCGGGCTCTCGGCGCCGCGCTGCGGTTCCTGTGACCGCCGCGGTGGACGGTGGTGGACGCCATTCACCGGCGGCTCCGGGTGGGCGGATTGTTGCGCACGCACTGCGTCAGACCGGAGCTCGAGACGATACTATCGGCCGGTATACCCGAGAGGCCGTTCATGAGCGTCGGACCGGACCCGTCTGGTTCCGTCGCGGACCGACTGGTAATGGCGATGTGTCGGAGCGGCCTGCTCGGCGTCAACTCGACGCAGCGTGACGCTTCAAGTGGACAGGGCTGGTGGCCCATTATTGTGTACTTAGCTGTTTGAAGTGGTAGCCGCTAATGTTCATGGCATTCCTTCGCTCGGGACAGCTGCCTTCGTCTAGCCAATGGAAATGCTGAGGTGGAACATGCATACATTAGCGGCTGCTGAATGAATTATCTATGCCTGGCAAAGGAGCTGAACCTATGCAATGGAAAATAAAATGAAAAAGCAGCTTAGCCGGTTGGTGTTGTGTTGGTCTCATATACGTATGTTTTTTTTCTGATAATGTAATGTGGTGAACCGTGAGCAGGAATGTGCGACTGTTTGTGTAATCTGTCTCGACATACCACGGTATCATCAGACTGGAAGTGCACTCGCTGTGCGCATCGTGTACCAGATGGCTTGGACGGCGCTCAAACGGATTACGAACATGTTCTTGATTGATTGCTATTTTCAATGTCAATTTCTGGCATTTGAACACTCAGCTTTGAACACTCGAATGAACCCTCTCTGTACGCGGCAGAGTCATCCTGCTGATGGGTCTTCTCAGGATCGATGGACATCATCCCGACATCGTGGTGGGAGCGTTACACAGACAGGCCTTTGAAAGTCATTACCCATCAAGAGAGAGTGTGCATTTTGGTTGATAAACAATGAAAATTTATGGTAATAATTAATATAGTGCATCTTTTGTTGACATTTTTATTGTGAATTTGAAGACACGTTACACGAGTTACGAGAGTTATATGCTGGTGCTAAGATATGCGGTAAAACACAGTTCTCCCGGATTGGAAGCGATGATAATTGGATCTCCGCTGCTGGGGGCCCCTTTGTACCCCGTGCCATGAACTCTCGTCCCGGCGCAGTGATAACGGATTCGTGTGAGTGCACTCGCTGATCGTGCGCTTCCGGTTGCGTTTAACCTCTGTGGTTAACGTGTTAGGTGCTCTTTTTTCTGGTTGGTTGCAGGCGGGTACTTTCGAATGGAAAACACGTTCGGAGGGCGGCGGGTGGCGTGCTGCGGATCCCGGTGCGTGGCGCGCCGCTCCGGTCCGTGTTGAAACCGCCCCGGCCGACACCATATCCTGAGCACACACGAGGTGACTAAGAAATGCCGGCCGAGGGAGGGCGACCCGAGCAGTTCCGTTTCACACATGAGCCGGCCGAGCCGGATCCGCGGGTTTCACAACCGGGGCCGGCCGCGGCTTTGTCACCTGCAGACAGGCTCGAGGTTTAGCTCCGCCGCGGCTTAGTTTAGCTCCGGCTCAGCTCGGGCGCTGCTCTGAGCTCAGCTCCGGCTCGGCTCGGGCGCTGCTCTGGGCTCAGCTCCGGCTCGGCTTGGGTGCTGCTCTGGGCTCAGCTCCGGCTCGGCTCGGGCGCTGCTCTGGGCTCAGCTCCGGCTCGGCTTGGGTGCTGCTCTGGGCTCAGCTCGGGGATGGCTACGAGCTCAGCTCCGATGTAGTTTTGGGATCAGCTCCGAACTGAGTTACAAGCTGAATGTCTGGCTCAGTTCTTAGCTCAATGCTTTAACACGGCGATCAGGTCCGAGCTGAGCTGTGAGAGTTTCGGGCTCAGCTTTGAGCGCAGCCCCAGCGCAGCCCCAGCGCAGCCCCGCCCCGATCGCCCCCGTCCAAAGATCTCTCGGGGCTCGGCCCACCTGCCTGGCGCGGCGCTACCGGACAAAGGCAGCGGCGCGGCACCGGATGGGCCTCCCGGCGGCCGCGGCCGTCGTACATGGACCGCACACGGTGAGGAAATGGCCAAAACCTGTCCCGGCGACGTGATGCCGCCACCGCTGCCAAAAGCCGGCTGAGATCAGTGCTCTCAAGGTCCCCCTATCCCCCAGCCGCCTTATCCGGATTTTGTCAGATTTGTGGAAAAGAGAGAAAAGTGTTTGTAGTAACTGCATCTTCTTTCGACGTTTGAAACACATTTTCATCGGAAAGTTATGTGTAACATTACGCTGTTGCTAAACGGCTTCTCAAAGACAGTTGTGTTGTCCTGGGGACAGCGCCTTCAGATACACACTCGGCCTTTCGCAATTAGTTTCCAATATTGCCTTCTGCGCACCGGAGTGGCTACGTCAGACGGCCGTCAGGGCGATGCGGTGCGTTAAAGGCCACGGCAGGCGTGCCGATGCCGTGCCATGATGACGCTGATGACGTCACGCCAGCGCAGAGTGCCGCGGTGACGCCGCTGACCGCAGCCGATGAAGCGGCATGACGAGTCCGGACCGGCCGGTCGGGAGGTGCGCGAGAAGTCGACTTGGCCGGCCCCTCTGGCCTCCGCAGGCCGATAAGGTGCTGAGATCTTTGAAATGTGTGGCGCTTGGGATGTGAGTCAGAGAGGGCTGCTGGTCAGGCGCAAATAGCAATGCGTGTGGCTGCAGTTCCGGCGGGGTGTCTGAACAATATATATCATAAGGCTGAGAACCATATGGTGCTCGGGGGCTGCCCAGGGCACACTTCTAGTTAACTCGTTCTGCACAAGTGAGTCAGTCCAGACGCCTGATGTGCTGTCGGGATGTCCAATGTTCGTTCTGTGTAAAAGAGTGTTTGAGCTGTATGTCGGGCGGCGAGAGTGGTGGCCCGGGTCGGCCTGTCTGCGGAGCCGGCCGGATCTGGCCGGTCACCGCCGCGCCACCCGGATGTGCCACCACTGGGAGCTGTCGCCCGGCGGACAGTGAGCGCGCCTTTCGCCGCGTCCCGCGGGAAAGCGCGCGGCGCCCCGCCCGCCGCGCGGTCGGCACGCACTGAATCGGGTCGGCGTCGGCGGCCAGGTCCGGGTGGCGCTCCACTCGCCGGCCGGCCGGCCCGTGACGTCACCGGCCGGCGGCGGCCGTGGCCGCGCCGTGCGCCGCCGCAGTCGCTGCCGACCGTCCCGCTGGTGAGGAGGTGTGCGGTGCGCGCCGACCCCCGCTGCCGTCTGTGAGTGCCATGGCTGCTGGCCAGTGAGCGGTGCGGGAGCCGAGCGAGCCGTGTGTCCGTCCGTTCCTGCGCCACTCGTCACGCGTGTTCCTGTCTTTCTGTCGTCCGTCGGAACAGGATGATCGCCATGTCACAGGTACGGTGTGCGGGACAGGTGATTGTGAAGGGGAGCCAGGTGCGTACTGTGTAATAACAGCGTGCGCACGGAGAACAAATCCACGCAGATAGAACGCACTTTGCGGCTTTCGAGCACACACGTGTGGCTATGTTCTTTGTTTCCGTTCTATCGCATGTATTCTTCGTCTGTGGATGACGCTGTAAATACTGTTGTCATCACTTTTTCTCACCGACCGGTCATCGACTCGGCTGTTTCCGGTGCGTGTTCAACAACATCCACCCCGGCGCCCTGTTGGCGGCGGCAGGCCGGGGTGACTCGTCACTCCCGGTTCCTGGAACTTCACTCATGATGCAGGAAATCTGGCCGACCGGCCGACTGGTCACGGGGTGACGCGGCCCGCTCAGTCAGCCCACCCCATGTGTCAGCTGTCGTGTACCCGTTCCGGAGTCGGAACTCGACCCCAGCCTGTGTCACACGAGAGTCGACCTCAGTCGACCCAATCGGCGGCCTTGGGCGGCGCTCGCGGTCTGTTTCCTTAGCCGGACATTGAGCACATGCGGCTCACGTAGCTCGGTTACACAACTGGCGGCCATTGAGGCCGGCCGATTGCACCAGCGCGGCGGCTGCGGTCGACCGGAGGCGCCTTGGCTCGTTGTCCGCCGGCTGGCTCGGCTCACGGCCGGACGGCCACCGCGCACTGCCGTCCCGGACCTGCCGGAGCCGGCGGCGGCGCCGTAACCGCGGCCGCCCATTCATTGGCGGAGTTGGCAGCCGGTCCGCGCGCCGTGTGTGTGCAACTCGGGCTGCCGCTGCTGCTGCGGTGCGGCGGCGCGATGGTGGGGTGGCCGATAATGGTACCGAGCGGGGGAGGGCCGAGGCAGGTGTGTTTGTCGGGCCGTGTTTGTCGGGCCGTGTTTGTCAGGCCGGATGTCCTAGGGTGCGATCCCGGTGCACGGTACCGTTCCATGTAGCTTAATCGGTAGTCGATAAACGTCAACATCTAATGTGTGTATCCATTAGTAATGTAAACGGCATTCCGCGGGGTCGCCTGTCCGCGTCCATTGGTCATTCACCCATTCACTGACAGCACCTCGCTGAGCTGTTGGGGCCGTCCAGTGGGTAAGGTCCGTCACACTCACTCTCGAGTGGTATCCGTGTGTCTGATTGACGGCCGGACATTGTGTCGGGTGACAGACGGATACGCTGCGGACCTCCCCTGACCCCTGAATGACGCGGACATCCGGGAGCGGACACCTCACAGCACGGCGACGCCGCAACTCCCCGAACCGGACGGCCCGGGTACGGAACCTTTTCAGCTGTCGGCCGGAACGTGATCGGGTGCGATCTGAGCGGCGCTGCAGCGCTGCACAAAACTTCGGTGTATGACGTAAAGGTTGCCAAAATGAATGGGGAGGTGGGGAGGTGTTTGAAATGTTTGATCACCCTAGTCGATTTAGTGTACCCTGAGTGACTGATTTGAAAGAGAAGAGAGCGGTGGCGACGGCGCGATTCGGTGTCTGCTTTCTCCCGCCCCCGCCTATCTTCTAGTCTGCAGCGGTGATCGACAGGTCAGCGACTCTCTCCCTCTCCCTCCTTCCATCCCCCTCCCTTTCTCCCTCCTTTCCCTCTGGCCCTGCGTTCCTCTAGGAAAGCGGACCGGATCCGCTCGCACCCTCCGCTCGTTTCTCGGTGTCCGCCGCCGGCTGTGTGGCCCGGTTACCCAACTGAGCTATTGCACGTCGCGAACAAAGACGGGAAGGCCGCGCTCTCGTCACCGGGCGGTGGATTCGGTAGTGGCAGCAATCCCTGGTCCGGTCAGCTGTTTCGAGAGTAGACTGTCTGCCCGGCCCGACCCGACTGGGTTTCCCGAGAAGTTTCCCGGACCCGCCTGATGTTCACGCGCGCTCAGCGGCGCAGTAAGCGTCTTAACACTGATACATTCCTTTTGGCCGGCTTGCGGTGCTTGCCCCGTTAGCCGACGGCGCTTGCATGAGCGGCTGGTCCCGGGGAGACTGGCGTGGCGTGCCGGCGGGTCGGCGCGGCCTTCGCCGCCGGCCGGCCGGCCGGTGGCGCGGAGTGGGTCACGGGCCGTCTCCGCCGTCCCGGATGTGTTCTATGTGGGTCGGAGACGCGCTGGCCGGATCTGGTCCACGCCAGACGCCCTCGGCCACAATGGCAGTCCTCAGGTGTCAAATACGCCACTTTGTGTGATAGCTCACCTCAGCCGGAACACAAAGGCGGTGCGCTCTAATGACCATGGCGGGCGCGACTCTCATGTGTCGGCGAAATCCGGATTTGTTTGGATGGCCATCGTTGGCGGCACGATATCGATTTCCGCCTTATGTAACGTGTTTGGTCGGCGCCCGTGTCTCCGGCGCTGGTCATTCACGTGTGTTCTCAGTGTGCCGCGGGCAGTGCGCGTCTGTGCAGCGCCGGGGATGCTCGGCCCGCTCGGTATGCCGGCCGCGGCGCGGCGCGGCACTGCGCTGTTTGTACTGCCGTCTGTTATTGTCCCCGCCGGTCGCCCTCGCCGGCTCCCGGACACGTTTGTGACATATCCGGCGGGTGCCGGCGCGATCTGCCCGCAGCGGGATGCCGATCATGCCTCGGGGTGGCGTCACTTTTCAAAGGGAGAGGTGAACCATGTGGTGGGCGGTCAATTGCCGGAGGCTGTTCGTGCTAATGATCTCGGCCGTCGCTGTAATAGGTGGTCGTCCCGTATTGACTGGCTGGCTCGCTGGGCGGGTAGCGCAGGTCGCCAGGTGTATCATGTAGTGTGATTGTGACTCTGACTGTGACTGACTGTGACTGACTGTGACTGTGACTGACGGTGTGTCTCTCTGTGTCCGCAGGAGGGGTGCCGGCGTCTGGTGCCGCTGGCGCGCTGCTACCAGCCAGTGTCGCCGGCCGCGCCGGGCCCGGCCCGTGACGGCCGCCGGCTGGTCATGTCCTCGCGGCTGCCGGCCCAGTCGGCGCTCGACGAGCCGCCGCGCAAACTCAAACTGGAGGCCGAGGACAGCAGCTACGACAGCGACTCGGAGGCGGCGCCGGCGCCCGAGCACGAGGATGTGTCGCGCACCGTGAGCGACACACTGGGCGCCGAGTTCGCCGAGTATGTGACCGCCGGCGCCTCCGAGACCGCCGACTACGCCAACAAGGTCGAGTTCGCCTGCAAACTCGGCTACACCGAGGAGCATGTGCAGCGGGCGCTGCGCAAGCTCGGCGCCCACCCGGGAAACAACGACTTCCTCGAGGAGCTCATCCGTGTCGGCAAGGACGGCAAGGGGGCTGTCGCTGATGTGGAAGAGCTCGATGAGCGCACGGCGCGTCTGCGAATCTCGCGCGAGTCTCGCGAGGAGCCCTCCAACCTCCGTCACATCGTACTCGACGGCAGCAACGTCGCCATGAGGTGAGTAACGCGCCGAGACCGGCGGGGAGAGCCTGGGGCGTTACTGATCAGACGAACGGGGTGATATTTACGGGAGAGTTATACCAATGGGAGTGGCGGATGTTGACAGCTGAATGTGCTCTGGTGTTCCCCGTGGCGACCTTGTAGCTATGACTAATCTAGATTGCAAACGAAACCACGTGCTGAGCTGAGCCGTATAAATAAGCGCTGTACCGTGTTTCAACAAGTTGCTGTGTCAGTGTTTCACTACCGAGTAAACTGTCGCTCCCACGCGACGAGCGTCTCGGCCGGCGCTGAATCGTAACCGGCGAAAGGGGAGATTCTGTGGCGGTGCCAGCGCGGAGAGACGGGCGGAGCGCCGCCGGCGGACGCGCCGCTGCCAAAGTGAAACTGGCCCGGCCCGGCCGCCGCCGCGGGTCACCGACTCGGGGTTTTCCCTAGGGTGACGGCGGAAGGCTGTGGATAGATCGGGAAACCATCTGGGTGGAGCAGAGTCAGCTGCTGTGTACGATGAGTGCCTGGACCAACCGGTTGCATCACTCCCGACTGTGTCACGTGTTGTGGGGACCTTTTCGGGCGGCAGAATGCTGTTTCTGTCTGTTGTTGTGTTGTAGTGCGAGGCGCGGTCTGTCGGGCACCTCGTCGTCTCCTAAGCTGGCTCGGTGTGAGTGACAGCGGAGTGCCCGGACGGCCCCGGAGCCGGGCCGTGCCGCGTGACCGATCTGCCGGATACCACCGACGGCCAATTGGCGCCGGACAATATCTCCCGACATCCACCGCCGGAGCCGCTCGGACGGCAATGTCAAAATGATTGTATCGCGCGCCGCCTCCTTTATGGCCCGACGGCCGGCTCAGATCCGGGAGTGCGCTGCTGCTCTCCAGATTGTCGTCTGATCTGCCCGTGGCGTATTCCTAATGACGGCTGCAGCCGCAGCGGGATGTCTTCATTCCAATCGGGAGCCGGTGCTGCCGTCAAACGCGGCGGCGACACGGCGCTGCGACCGGACCTTCTGCGGCCGGCCGGCGGCGGTGATCAATGTGCACCCGCCGGGCCGGCGGTTTTATTGCATTCCGCCCGCTGCCCGTTGCCGTGTGCCGCCGCGGTGACCCGGATGTGGCCATCAGGTCGCGGCTGCCTCCGTGCCGTCCACTGACCAGGCCGGGACGGTGGCCGCACCGGCGCCGGTCGCCGGGGCCGCTCGGCTGACCCCGTCAGCTGGTCGGCCGCTCGCCGACCCGGATGCGGCCGCCGGTCGCTCCTTTCGCTCGCCTCACGATTTCACCTTGAGCCCGAGGAGCGGCGCTGGCAGCTGGTGAGACTCTGCGCCGCCGGGGCGCCGCCGGGTCACCGGGCGACCCGGAGCGCCGCCGGCGCGGGCGGCGGGACGGCGCCGGGCCGGGTCACGGCGGACCGACGGGCCTGTTGCGTCAGTCGGCTCCGGTTTGGTAATTCCGCGACAGAGAGTCGCTGTTGGACCGTCCGACAGACGGGAGACAGGAGCCCCCGCCGCTGCCGGTACCAGCGCTGTCCGCCGGCCATTGTTCGGCGCTGAGCTCCGGTCAGCGCGCGGCGGACCGGTCGCCGGTGGGGGGCCGAGTGCAGCTGCTGCCGCTAGCCTTTATCGTGTCAGTGTATGAATCCATGTCGTGGGGACTGGCGAGACATGTTAACACCGTACTTAAATCAGCACGGTTTTGTCGAGAGCGGCCGGCCGCCGCTACCAGATCTGTTCTCGCGGACAATGGATGCGGATGTGAGGAGAACTGGGTAACGTTTTCGCTGTAACTGTTCAGCCGGTGAATGAGGCACGGACCGCGTATTCCGGCACGGTGTTGGTAGGTGCGGCGACGGTCGTGCCGACGGCGGTGGGGTAGGTTCCTCCTTCAGAACCGCTCGGAGCCGACCCTCCAGGAAAACGGACGCGGACTGACCGGAGGATCATCCCCGAATCGTGACACGGAAAGCACGGTTGACGTTCCCGGTGCGTCCGCCTGACGGTCGGCCGAGGACGGACGTTTCTGGGCGATACTAGCCGATGGAAAACCCCGCGCGGCTGTCGAGCTGCTGGCTGCAGCTGCGTCAGAGTCGCAGGAAGGGTCAGCGCGGCTGCCCGCGCGGCCTTGGTGCGCCGTCCTCCACCCAGCGGCTGGCTCGCAACAGAGCGCAGGTGCCGCCCGCGGCACCCCAGGCAGCCGCTGCAGCGCGCATTCAGCTGCTCCCGGGCTACAACGACGCATCGCCAGAGCCGCGCGGGCGATTCCATGCATCGCGACCCTTACTGCCGCCGGCCGCCGCGGCGCGATACCTAATGGCCTAATGGACGACGGTGCGGCTGCGGCGGCATCCGGGTTGGTCCGGCCTCTGGCGGCCCGCGCGGCGGCGCTTTGTACACTCTCGGGCAGCGGTGCGGGCGGGCGGTATATCGACGGCGGCGGCGGCGGCGCACCGTATGGTCGGTCAGTGATGCCGTCACTCTCCGCCGGATGCTGGTGCCCGCGCACCTGCAATTGGTCGCCGCCGCACCGTGGGGACTTTTGCGATCCTAGCACGACATAAGTGGCAAATGCGAGTACTTTGATTTCCACTTTCTTTATGCTCTTTCTACGCAGAATTGTCCAGTGTATCCGAATCCGACTTTAAATCGCTTTAAAAATGATGACTTACACATCAAAATACGTCACAAAGTGAAGGGTTGAGCTCACTAGCACCGTGCTCCTAGGATAGGGCGAAAAATTACATGACAACGGAACGCCTGCTCACTCGTTTAATCAAGCACCAATCCGATGTTGCGACATGTTTTTATAATCTGTATTTAATGAGGAATACGAGCATATGCATGAAAAGTTCGAAAAATAATCCAAAGGTACGATTTTTGAATGAAATACAAAAAATGTTAATATGTCACTTGTCTCGGAGATTTGACTCGGCAAATCATAGCCTTACAAAGTGAGTTACGCGGTGTTACGTGTGGAAACACATATCAAAATATTCTCCCATAAATTCTGCATTGGAATCAACTCTTATCTTTTGCCCAATTTTGCCCAAACAGCTACTACGAGACATTAAAGCAGAAGATGTCGCGTGGCTCCCACCGCTCCGCCGCGCTGCCCGGCGCCGCGGCGGTCAGCTGACTGCGGCGTACCGCCGCAGGAGTTACGCGTGGAAACACATATCAAAATATTCTCCCATAAATTCTGCATTGGAATCAACTCTTATCTTTTGCCCAATTTTGCCCAAACAGCTACTACGAGACATCAAAGCAGAAGATGTCGCGCGGCTCCCAGCGCTCCGCCGCGCTGCCCGGCGCCGCGGCGGTCAGTGACTGCGGCGTACCGCCGCAGGAGTAGTGTCGTGCTAGGAGGGGCAAAGACCCCACAGTGCGCCGGCCGCCCACACTCTCGGCTCGGCTCCCGAGAACAGCTGGCCTGGACGGAGTGGGGGCGGCTCTCCAAGGGGACGGTGACCGGTGACACCTCGGGAGGGGTCGAGTTGGTGGGGATTCGAGGGAGTGCCCACGGTCCATTGAATGAGCGTTGAATGGAGTTCCAGATGGCAGCGCCCAGTCTCTAGGGGAGGGGCTGTTCTGACCGCTCCAGGTCGGTGCGATGCGGTGGGTGTCTATCGGATTACGCCTACGGCCGCAGGATGAGCGCCGAGGCTGCGGAGGTCGTTCTGTTCCGTCCTGCCGGCCGGTAGGGCTCGTACATCCCTCCCTCGCCGGCCTTGAGTACCGGCCGCCGCGCCGGAGAGCCGTCTCAGCTCGACTGCGGTGATGGAAGTGCCGGGATGATCGGGACTTGCCCGGCGTTTCCCCGACTGGTCGCTGGCGTTACTCCGCAGTCCCAGGCCGATTTATGTCGTCACCGGAGGGCCGTGGGCTCGACTGTCCGTCCAACTCTCGGCAGCGACTAATAGCAGCCGGGGAGGCGCGGTGCCGCCGGCCACACGCCGGCTGAGCCGTTGATGGATGCTTTCCGGCAACGTTCCCTGTATCGGCATGAGCCAGGGCATTTGATGTATTGCTGGACTGACCGCGCGGAGTGGGTGCGACCGACTCCATCGGCATTCTTGTGAGTCCGTGAGTCCCACGGTGACAGCGGCGATATTGCCAAGGTGCCTTTGACCGTGTGGTGTAGTGCAGGGTCCTTGTCGCCATAGTGCCTCTGTAGGTACTTGCGAAGTATGCATGATGTACGATGTGCCTGGGAACTTCGTGCGACCAGCGACTATAAGTGGCTAGCAGCAGCAATTACAAGCGCATACAAACACCGTAAGCAGCAATCAGATACACATGCCAGGCTCTCAGCGAAATTAATATGGTCCGTGCATCGTCCGGTCGTTCATCATCGCCCTGCTGCCGTGTTTATTCCGTGGATCCGGCCCTGCGATGTTAAGCGTTACGTCACACTTGCTCTGGGATTTCGCTATCGACTGCGGAAGCTGGCTATTTGATGACGTAGAAAAGTTGCGTCACTCGCGCGGGTGTTAATCGTGAATCACCCGTCACTCACCCGTCTTTGTAGTTGACGCGACCTCGACGGTGAAGGAGGTCGCGTCCTTGTCCTGTTATGCTACACCTCAATCGCAAACTTGCCACCTGCATCCTGATTCCTCACAAGTGCCAGGCGTTGTATTGAGTCCGTTCCGTGAGGCGCTATCAGCGTCTGTTTGGAGATGTGTCAGCCGGTCAGCTGGCGCGGCGAATCGACTCGCCGGCGCCGGTGGGCCGGACACCGGACGGAGTTGTTTACCTGTCGCTATCGCAGATCCGGGTCACGACGGAGTGCCCCCGCTCCGCCCCGCCCCGCCCCGGTGCTCGGCCGTCGCGTGCCGGCCGGGGGCAGGGGTGTTGCCTTCTGCCCTCCATCGCCTTGGCGACAAGTTGCATAGCCCTTCGGGAGTTATCGTTGTTGTGCTGCGTGGATTTCCCTGAATTTGTTATAGTAGATATCCCCATTTGCAGTTTGGTGATTCCCCATGTGTGTGAGACAACGCTCAAGCTATTTTGAGCGAACCTTTAAATGAACTAAGTTATGCGAGCCATTTATTTGGTTTGGCCGTTCAGATAGCTCGTCTGTAGACTGTTCACGGCCGGCAAAGTATGCATCAGGTGATGTGTTTGTTCGGTCACGCTCAATATTCATAAAGCAAGATACATGACTTACTGCTTACGTGGTTAGTGGAATATATGCAGGTTTCATATAATCGTGTTCCTACATAATCCTGTATGACCTCATCCAACGTACTGTGATGAACGAGATAGCAAGCGTGTCTAACGAGAATGACCTCATGTAATTGACCACAATCGCGCCGGTGCTGCGCGCGGTAGTGTTCCATATTTGAGCGGCTCGCATGGCGTTTGAGGCTGTAAACCATTTGCGCCAGCGCCCAGGGGCTCACGCTGCTTGGGCCCGCCTTTGCATGATCCGCCGCCTCTGTCCGATGTGTGTCTGGCGCCGAGACACGACCTCACAGACGGTCGGCCGTGCTTGGGGAACGTAGGCCGTAGCGTGGGACGTGCGTGAGAGCTGAACCGGCGCCGTGGTGAGATAGTGTGCACGGGAGGAGTGTCACGGGGTCTGACAGATCGCCGAGAAAGGCTGATCGAAGAGCACTGGTCCTATGGTCGTACCCTGGCGGACGCCGTAAGAACCCGGCAGTACAGCACTGAGGGCTGATGTCTCACAGCTGGGCCGCGGCGCGCTCACCGACCACAGCGAGCACAATCGACGGAAACCGGCGAACAAAGCCGAGCGGATCGTCCCTGGCACCGGCGACGACACCGCGAACTGACTACCAGTTCCGAGCACCACAAGGACAGACGCTTCATTGGACAGACAATTTTTATTGACTGTTCTTTGTAGCCGGTGCGCCCAGTTGCCGGCGATTGTGTCCAGGGTTCCTGTGTGCAGTTTGACCGCTGGCCGTGTGTCGTTAATGAGATGCGGCGCGTGGCTCGTCAGCTTCCTGGTGGCTCTGGCGGCCTTGTGTGCGGCTGATCACGGCCAGTGACGTCATGTGCTAGCCGTGACGTCAGCAGACTGACGGCGACCGACAGCCGACGACAAAACCCGATATATTGCGCAGAAATGCTGCTAATGCGCGTCAGTAAAAATAGAGACCAGAGTATTTGCGTCTGGAGGTACTGGATCACTTATGTTGTTATCTACTCGGAAATTAGTCGAACATAGAGCAGCGTCGAATATTGATGTTTCCGCTGCGCGCTAGATGACTCGGCTCGGTCTCTGCCCAGTCTCCGATCTGTTTAGTCGCTGATCAGGCTGTGTGTTGGTGGATGGTGCGCGCCGCGCGGTCGTCGGCGCAGGCCGCTATTATTGGCGCTGGGGCGGTTAGAGCCGTCGCTCCCGGATGTTGTACACGGCGGGCTCGGCTCCGATCGGCTCGGCGGCAGTCACCGCCCCCGTCACTCGCTCTGGGGGCGGCGAATGATAATCACCCGGGCAACGGGGAACGACCAGATAAAAGCGTCAGCGGGCACGGCGGGATCGGGTTCAGTCATCGGCTTTGCGCCGCGGTTTGGCGGTGCTCGGATGGGACAGACGCGTGCTCGTTATGACGCTAGAGTTTTGTCAGATTGTCGTGGAGCGTAGATTTGAATTCCACGCCGCTCGTTTGTGTCATTCGGTTGTCGGTGGATTGATTTATGGGCTCGTGTGACAGCGCTTGTCATATCGCTGAATAGTGGAAATAAGTCAGGTCTGAGTGCTGAATGGCTGAAGAGCTGGGGTAGATGCGGGTCGCCCCGAATGCCACTGTGAAACGGCGGCCGTCGGTGGAGACTGCGCCGGCCGGACGCGGACAGCTCCGTGGGCCCGGCGGCGGCTCGGTTCGAGACTGATCTCGGGAGAGGCGCCGCTCTCGTGGGAAGCCGCGTGGCCGCCGGCGGCCGAGCGCGTCACAGACGGTTCGCTGGCGCCAGTCGTGAAAGGCGGCGAAAGTGGCGCTGGCTGGCATCGCGGTGCGGCCTTTGGGGTGGCCCGCGGCGGGGACGGGACGACCCGATCGTCGTCAGGTCGTGCACCAGCACACTGTCGGCCGTCTTTGTTGTGGTCAGAGGTTTTTTCTTGGCTAATGATGGGAATCGGGAAGATGGAGCTGTCAACAAACAAATGAGCCCTGGACACCGATCTGAAAAAGAGCTTGTGAATGACTGAGGGATTTATGAGAGAACCGACCTGTCTTGGAGACCGGTGTGTGAGAGGCCAGTGATACTATTTGTGGAACGAAAACTATTTGCAATTTATGTGCTTTGGATAATGAATTACTCCGTGCACCTCTAGTTGGTTTAATGTCGACAACACATAAACAACAAAACTAGGACCGTTTCTGGCCACCAGCAGCCGGCCATTTGTCGCGACTCTCCGTCTGGGCGGTGTCTGTGCCGGGGTTCGTCGGGGCCGTGCCCTCTAACCATGTCCCGTCTGTCTGACCCGCAGTCACGGCAACAAGGAGCGCTTCTCGTGTCGCGGCATCCGTCTGGCGGTCGAGTACTTCCGGGCGCGCGGCCACCAGGGTATCACCGTGTTCGTACCCATGTGGAGGAAGGAGGCGCCGCGGCCCGACACGCCCATTACAGGTGAGAGGGAGCGGAGAGAGAGAGAGAGAGAGAGAGAGAGAGAGAGAGGGAGAGAGAGAGAGAGAGAGGGAGAGAGAGAGAGAGAGAGAGAGAGAGAGAGAGAGAGAGAGAGGGAGAGAGAGAGAGAGAGAGAGAGAGAGAGAGAGAGAGAGAGAGAGAGAGAGAGAGACCGACTGCGCCGAGCACGCTTCAGCGCGCACGAGCGCCGCTTTCGTGTCTGTGGCGCCGCTGCCTGAAAGGCGCCAGGGAAACCTGTGCAGGGTTTTCAGGGAGGATGGGAGAAACATGGCGCCGATTGCCGGTTGCCTGGGAAGCGGCGCCGGGCGGGGTGGGAACCTGAGGTCTGATGGTGGTGCCGGCAGCGGTGCGATTCCCGGGCGGCTGTGCGCGCCGCTGCCGCCGCCGAGTGACCGGGGTCGTGTCCGGCGCATCTCGCGGCGCATCTCGTGGTGCATCTGCCGACGGGGAGTGTCACGCCGCACGACGCCGCAGATGGAGCGGCGTCGTGACGCGCCGGCTGCTGGACGCGCGATGAAGGCGACCGCCGCCGCCGCCGCTGACGTCAGCGCCGGACCGGTCTGGCCGACCGACCGGCCGACCCGCCAGCCCGCCGGAAGTGAAGGGCTGTCCACTCGGTGCGTCGAGTTCTCACAGCTGTGGAAGGGAATTCGGCTATAGACCGCTCTCCCCGTGGGGCTCGTTGTGACGGTGTCCTCGGTCGCCCCGGAGGTAGTGTCTCTCTCTCGGAGACAGTGCGACTCCCGGCCGGCGCTCCAGGGGTCTCCTCGGCGCACCACCTGCCGCTCCGTGAGGCCTCCAAATATGGTGGGCGCCGCCGCGCGGCCGCGTCACGACCCGGCCGGCTGCGAGGCCTTTAAAGGCGGCCGCCGCTGGCTGCCGTCGCTGCTGCGTACCGGCTGTCACAAATTATGAATCCTCCCCTGCCGTGCATAATGTCGACTGCGGGAGCGGATCAGCTGAGCCGGCGGCGGGTGGCCTCTGACCGTTGTGCCGCTATCAGTACGGCGCCGGCCAACTTGGCACTGCCGGGTGATGTAAGCCAACTGCGCTGGTGGCTGCCGGGGCGCGCTCGCCAGGCAGATGGACCGTTGAGATGGCGAGCCGGAGTTTCGCTGGCCGGGGGGCGATTTTCGCCGGCAACTGGGAGAGCGCCACTGACTGGGACCTTCTGCGTCTTCACAGATCAGGATGTGCTGCTGGAACTGGAGAGAGAGGGCATCCTGGTGTTCACGCCATCTCGGGTGGTGGACGGAAAGCGGATCACGTGCTATGATGACAGGTGAGCACAGAAGTTTGCGGGTTCGTGAGTTTGGTGGGGTGCATTCTCACGGTATTGCTGTTGTTTGAAACGGGTTCTGTACAAGCCGGACCTGGCCTGGCTCGGATGTTATGTTTGGGTGAATGCGTCGTGTCTGGCGGAGCCCTTGATCAATGTGTCACGTGCTGCGTCTCCGTCTCGCCAGGTATATTCTCCAGACAGCGCTCGACGAGGATGGAGTCGTCGTCTCGAATGATAACTACCGTGATCTGCACAAAGAGAAACAGTTCAAAAAGATCATCGAAGAGCGCATCCTCATGTATTCCTTCGCCAATGACAGGTGAGTTAATGCTGCTTTACTGCTTGTCCATAATGTCCTTCCATTGCTGCTATCCGGTTTAAAGTAAATGCATTTTTTAAGGATTTGCTTTGGTGAATGCTCAATGACAATGTTTTAGTAGTAGCGAGGCCCCTCGGCTTCCATAGCCCGTTTTGGTGCGGTGGTACATACATGATGCTATCTATCGGCCGAACGACTATAGCCTATCAATAGGTGGGCTCGGCCGGGACAATGCCGACCGCTCGTTTTCCTCACTGTTCCGAGACACAGCGGCATTTCGCTGGGCCAAGGACACGCGCAGCTGTGTGGTATTTGTCCTCGCCAACTTGTGGGAGGTGTTTTCAGAGCACCGCCGATCGGGCGCACGCTCTCGGCCTCTCGCTGACCGGCTGTCTCTCCTGTTCGCAGGTTTATGCCGCCTGACGACCCGCTCGGCAGGAACGGACCGACGCTGGACAACTTCCTGCGCAAGAGTCCGCGCCCGTCCGAGTCGCTGTGTCCGTACGGCAAGGTGAGAGTCGTCGCCACTTTCCTGTCGGCCGAGGCCGCTCGACAGGACATAACGTCCGTGCAGGCGCGACAAAAAGCACCCGGTGCCGGTCGGCCGGCGATTTTTACGCGGTCGCGCTCCTACTGTGGTGGTACCGATAAGCCGAATGTGTGCCTGGCGGCGGCCCGGTTTTTGCGCGGCCAGGTCCGGGTTGGCGCCGCCAATGACTAAGGAAGCTCCATTGTTTGGTGCCAGGCGCCGATCGCGGGCAGGGGGGGGGGGGCGCTGACCGGTCGCCGACTGACGGACGTGACATTTGCCGTGTCCGGGCCACGTTATCGGCTCGCGGCGATTGCCGGACGCTGCGCACGGAAGTATGACCCAATGCCGCCCCCGGCATGTCGAGCTGACATGTTAGTACTCACAACCCGGATAGGCGCTGTGTCCGCCATGTGATTCATTGCGTCGTGCGGCCCGACTCGTTTGCCTAGAGACTTTGTTTAACTCTATGTCTCTTACCTGTTACAGAAATGTACATATGGGAACAAGTGCAAATACTACCATCCGGAGCGTGGCAACCAGCCGCAGAAGTCTGTGACTGAGAAGCTGGCCGAGCACGCTCAGCGCAGCCTGCAGGGCCGGCGCGGCCTGGGAGACGGCCTGTCAGGTGAGCGAACAGGACAGGTCGGCGGCGCGCGGCCGGACCCTCCCGGATGCGGCCGATCGTGCATGTCATGGCCAGCCGTTTTTCCGTTACGGGGAAGGAATGCAGTTCGTGTCGGCGGCCGCTCACTGGCTGCCCGCTGGTCTGTTTAGTGCATCACATCGATCTTTTACTGATGGCTTGCGGATATCGTTGATGGATGCCATACCGGGCCCCACAGCGACGACAGGCTTTCATAACTGGATCCTGCTTGCATGGCACGCAGGTGAACCGGACTGAGCCTTCTGTCGATGCTGACCGTGTGTGTGTCTGTCTGTCTGTCCACCAGGTGGCGGTCGCAGCGTGCGCGACAAGACGCTGAGTCTGCCGCCGAGCGAGGCGCGGCAGCCCGGCGGCCAGCCGCGGAAACAGCCCGTGAGCCGGACCCGGTCGCTGGTGCCTGGCTCGGTGCCGGCCGACTCGCGGCCCGCACCGCCCGACGACACGCACCTGCGCGCCTCCGCCAAGAGCCGCAGCATGGAGAACGTAGCCAGCGCATCGCGGCTACGCTCGTTCCCCATCGACCCGGCGTCTTACGACCCGGGCGCGGCGGCCGGCGGGGCGGCTGGTGGCGACTGGCAGCAGCAGCAGCAGCAACAGCAACAACAGCAGCAGTGGGCCGCCCACCAGCAGCCGCACGTGCACACCAAGGGCGTGCGCCAGCACCTGGACCTGTGCCGAAAGTCGTCCGACCCCAGCTACCAGAGCAGCCAGGAGCAGCGCGCGCACAAGCCTCTGGTGCGCCAGCTGACGCTCAATCCGACGTACGACCCGCGGCTGGCGCAGCGCGAGCAGTACGTGCGCGAACTGGAGGCGCAGCTGGGCCGGCAGCAGATGATGGCCAACCGTAACCTGTTGTCGCCTCACTGGGACGGCGGCCACAGCCACGGCGGCCAGCACCCCCAGCACGCCAGCGTGACGCGCATCGCGTCCGCGCCGGACTCGTGCCGCCAGCTGGGCATGGCGCCGCCGCCGCCCCACGAGTACACCATGCAGCGTCTGAGCAGCACCTCGGACCCGCAGCTGAACGTGAACGCGTACGCGGCCGGTCTGCCCGATCAGCAGCAGCAGCACTACGGCGCGTACGGCGGCGGCGAGCAGCTGGTGGAGCGCTCGGCGCCCTGGCACCGGCCCGTCACCTCCAGCCCGGGCAGCGGCTGGCCCAGCGTCGCCGCCTCGCGGGCGCCCGCCTTCAACCCATTCCAGCCGAACCCCCTGACGGCCAGCCTGTCGACGCCGCCGCTCGGTGGCGCCGGCAGCCAGTCGCCGGGCGGCGCGGCGGTGGCGCCGGCCGCCGCCGCACCGTTCGGGGTGCTCGGCTTCGGCGCCGGGACCGGCTACAACCCGGACCCGGTGGGCACGCAGCCCTCGTCCCCGCGACAGAGCAAGGACGAGCTGCGCAGGAACATTTACTGGCACCTCTGCGCTCTCTTCCCCGAAGAGAAGGTACGAGTGGCCATGAACCTTATGCCCGATGAGACGGACGCTGCGAAAATATGCGCCGAAATAGTGCAACCCAAGTGACGTGCGGCGCCGATGTGCATTGTTTGCGCGCGTATTTGTGTCGTTATTGTGGATGTGTTGTGATGAGCGGGCGCTGGGCAATCTGGGCACAGCGCGGGGCCGGGGACTCTTGTGTGAGCTATGTGAGTGGCCGGAGCGCCGTATGAATGGACTCAGAGTGAGTGTGAGAGAGATGGCGGGGCAGCGCCCCAGCAGACACCCGACAATCGCGCTGGGCGCGGCGGCGCGCAGCCTGCTTCTCGTAGTTGACTGTTGTGATAACATGGCTGCCAAACGGTCAGCTGCCGGCGGCCAGGGCCGTCGCTGAGTAGGCGGAATCCGCTGACAGCATCGCCGACAATACCATGTATTGGGCGACTCGAGCCGGGCGCGGTACCATCGCCCGGCCTGCCGTATTGCTGGTTATCAGCAGTTTTTTTACGTAGCCATCTTCAGGAGTTTTCTTTTTTGTTGTTGCTTCACTAACCCATGGTTGTAGAATGACGTGGTTAGAGGGCTGTAGATAATATTCATTCTTCCGATGTTATTTTGTATAATTCTTGTAAAATAAACTGTACTACTGATCGTCACAGATGCGTGTTACCAACTCCAGCCAGGTTGTTGTGCGATTACCCGGTCACTCGAAGGTCGGATCCGTGTAATCGAGGGCCGTTTAACGCAGCCGGCGTCGGTGCTGTTCGTAAAGCAAGGACGACTAGGACGTGCATTTTATGGATGGTATCGCGATACAAGGCCGTTGGCCGCACCTCGCCATGTGAAGGTGAAATTCCGGGAAGGCGTGACTGTCGGCTCTAGGTAAATCCGGTACCATCAGTCGGCTGAGGCCCAGCTCGATTTCTGGCTGTATTGATGGAAGAGGAAGAACGGGGTATCGTGCACAGCCGTGCCTCGATATATTTACGGCCGATGGTTAGATTTCCTTATCCGCATAATGAGGTGGTGGTGTGAGCAGGGCAGGCTAGAACCAATTTTCAAACCGAGCTCTACCAAGCCAAAACGAATGTATCAGATGCCTACAATCGAAGAGAAGATAATAGCAGCCATTGGGAAAAAGAGAAGCACATACAGAGAAAGTTGTATGATCTAACGTGCTCAGCTCACTGAGCCCAGCGATACGGAACAAGTCGATTTCTGGAGCCTGGTACAGCTCGATGAATTTCTGACGAATAACCACAGGGATGGGTCGTATACCTTAACCCGCGCCCTGCTGGGGGTCCTGGATTTCCACGCCCTGCTGGGGGGGGGGGGGTGTTTGAACACCCCCCCCCCCTTGTAACTCGGCTCCTGGGCCACGTAGCGATACGCGGAAGGCGGCGTTCGAAAGAGCGTCAAAAATAATGACGAAATCACTTCGGTCAATTTTTTGATCAGGTCAAAGGTCAGGTCACCAGAGGTCATTGAAGGCAAAATTTCGCCGATTTCCAGGTCGAATGTCGAAAATTTCCAAGAAGCCAACGCATAACTCGGGAACCAATAGAGCTACAGCGCCGCGGAAAAGCGCATTTGATAGCCCTATTAACGCCCTTTCTGAGTAATTCTCTCAGATTTGACCTAACGTCAACGGTTTTGCCTGCAGGGGGCAAAAACTGCATAAATAGCCGATTTTTTTCGAAAACAGTTTTTCTGCAATAACGTTTGACCCAAGCCTTGTACGAGCTTACTTTTACCGGCATCGTGTTCCTCTCGTCAAGACGCATCGAATGAACTATGACTTGACCTTGAAAGGTCAACTTGAAAATTTGACCTCAGGTCAAGGTCATGACCTGACCGGAAAGGGTCATGTTGCATATCAGTCGATCCGTATCGTCGAGCTGAACACATCTAAGGCGTTTTCAGCGCTCTAGCATGCCTCTATCAAAAGTTATTTGCGAAAAATTGTTAGATACCATTCGTGACCTAAGATGACCTCAGGGCATAAACAAGGGTCACGGACACCATTTTCAAGTTCAGTGTGTCTAAACCACTTGTAATTCGGTGTTTGGGAGTGTTTATAATGTCTTTCATCCAAAGGAGGCGCATTTCAATTTTCTTCCATTGACTTATAATGGGGAGGTCGCAAAATTGACCTGACCTTAGGTCATCGATATCAAAATTCTGAGATATACATTTTGTACATGCTATTGCTCTTAGCAATCGCTGAAAGTTTCAAAGCGATCGGTCACTCGGTGTAGCTATGACAGACATTGAAAGTTTTTATGAGGTGAGGTCACTTCAAGTGACCTGGTGACCTGACCTTGAATGACCTTGGTCTGAAATTTTCACAACATGTGTAGAATTGATGTATGATAAGGTGTATAAAAAACGGCGGCGCTCCGCGCCGCCGTTTTTGAGATATTCGCGAAAAACCACAAGGGGGGGTGTTCAAACACCCCCCCAGCAGGGCGCGGGTTAACCCTAGAACGCCTAGGGGGGGTTGTATCAACCCCCCCCCTGAGGTTTTTTCGAAGTGCACGCTAAACGGCTTGTCGTAGCGGGCTGAAATTTTCAATACCCTCTGGGACAACCTTTGCGCATCTTTTGCCGAAAAAAATTGATCGGGTCATGTCAGGTCACGGAGTTATGACGTCATAAGAGGTACAGCCTCCGGCCGGATTTTCACAAACTGAGTGCCAACGCCCGAGGTTTCCTGCCGGTGGTACGGAGATCGGTTGATGGATCGTGATGAAACTTCCCATGCATGTTGGGGCAAGTATTGGCTATCATATGGTATAAGAAATTGGACCGGGTCAGGTCAGGTCACGGAGCTATGACGTCACAAGAGGAACAGCGTCCGGTATTATTTTTGAAAAGCGCCCGAACCACTATTTTGCTAATTCTTGTCACCTCAATGGGAATATGCAGCAATATTAGCTTCTATAGGGAGCAAATGGACCTCCCAAATCCAAAAATACAATCAGATTTCAAAAATTTAAATTTTGATTTTTCGAATTTCTGCCGCCGACTGTGACCTTGCCGACTTCCGGCGCTCCCAACGCGCCATTTTTAGAGCTAGGGAAACGAAATACATACCAAACGATAGAGAATTGATCAAGAAACACGATAGTGAAGGTTTCAAGTCGATATCTCCCACCGTTTTGCCGCAATTGCCGCCGAAAGTTGAAAAAGCTATTTTTCCGAAAATTTGACCTTTGACCGGTCAAAAGTAGGTCAAATGTTGACCTAGGACCAAAAAATATACCACCAATCGCGAGATCTCGTTGAGAGCAATCCGTTGGTTTTTTCCGCTAAGCTCTACGACCTTCCGTTTCGAAACGCCAGGGGGGGGTCGTAACAACCCCCCCCCCCTGGTCGTTTGTGTTATGAGAAATGGCCTGGTCGTGCGAGGGTTAAAGGTAAACCAGCAGCTGATTATGACCACATCAAAGTTTATTTTAGAAAATCAAACAATGTATGTACATAGAAATAGTGAAATCAAATCAAAGACCTCGTACCGCAGCGTATAGTTACTCGCTCATTACCTGCATTGTAAGCATGACTTTACCCTGCCTATCTCCTCGTACTCAGCACTGCAGCTACTGGCTGGATAACAGTGAGCTGCGGGCGGGCCTGGGGTCGGTGGCTGGCCTGAGACCGTGTGGTGTGTACACAAAATATACGGTATGGGCTTCTGATATGTTAGCGAGCGGCTATTACAACTTATCAATTCAACGAAATTAGCGTTATTTGTTATAAGCGATTTTTCTTATTTGCGATATATGTTATTATTTGAGAAGTCTGGAATGCGAGTATAAATGCATATGTTGTTCAGGGAGTCGGGAGATTTGTTCGAACGTTTCAGCCGGCTAGTTCGATATCTTGTCATAAGCTGAGCGCCTCGCAGCCTTCTGATTCCGGTTCTCTATATGCATTCCGAAATCCCAAAGTGCCAGATATGCCGTTCCACCGCCGGAGCTACGGTCACCCGATGCCAAATATGCAGACCCTCCACAGTCTTTTTGGAATCCCTAATCCGACTGAGAACAATCTGGGCCAAGAAATTTGTGTATATTTGCATAATTTACACGGTAGCCGGCCTCTATTTATCACGCGATATGTTAGATGGCGCGTAAAGCTTTTGTGCTGCGACCCCTCGTCTTTTCGCCGGGATAATCTATCTGCCCGCGTGAGAATATGCTGACAGAAAAATCAGCTGCTCGCGACGCCAGCCAAGTTGCTCTCTGCATATTCGTAAACTCAAGTACACAAAGTTACTTGAAGCACTTATGCTGAGGAAGGAGCCTGTCGAGCATCGTGGTCATTGCTGACTGCAGCTTTTCAGACGTGAAACACGCACAAAAATATTGGGTGAACGATATAAACTGATAATAAATTGGCCGTCTATAGATGTGGCAGTTGTGCCGGTTAGTCATCAAGTTAGCATTTTTATTATCCATTCGCGTTGTTTTGGTCGCAGTGATTTTCGCCCCTAAAATATTAAACAAATGGCCCTGAGGCCTTGTAGCTCCACTTTCATATTCAAACGATAGATGGCTCTGCCGGTCAAACGCCTGAGAGGTATACTGTACCGCCTTACCATGGTCGTTCCTCTGCCGCTTTTCTGTTGGAAGTGCTGCCTTTTTTAGACCGAATACGACTATGCTGGTGCATAACTGCGTCCAAGGCCCTAAAACTGCGTCAATATATCACCGGTGGGTTACCTATTCCTTGATTTCACTGAACCACAGTTCGCGTAGTAGGGGCCTACCTACCATCATTTGTTGATGCTACATAGACGTGGGTGACAAACAAATCCGTAACCAGACAGTATACATATATTGGAGCGTTGCGTTATCAATAGTTCTTTATTGCTAGCGAGAGGAACAATCAAAATTGCGATTCTTTGCAATCATGGTTGCAATTCGGTTGAATCACGCCCCCGGTGTTGCGTCCATGACGTACAACACCGCCGATTGAGAGTGCACTCTGTTGAGTAGCCCCATCGGGCTGTTGTCGACTACCGAGTGGGTGACGTTATCGCTGTTATGTGACTCTCAGTTGAGCCCCACGACAGGCTCAGTGTGGTGTCCGCCCGCACTCTGTATGCATGAAACACTCTCCTTTCGGCGCCGCTGATCTGATTTGGCTGTATTGTTTTCTGATTCGATCAGCGTCAATCCAAAAATCTCCGGAAAATCTCCCCCAGTCCCCTCGATGTGGGTGCAGCTTAATTAATCATGTATTGGCAGTCGGCTTTGTGCGGCCGAGGGCACTCGCATCGGGACGTGCCAAACCGTTTGCAGCGGGGAAAAAGCAGCTACCACAAGTATCCTAGCCTAAAAGTATATAGTTATATACTATACATCCTATACATCCCGGCAATTATCGTTTATAGGTGACTTCAGATGATTTACCTACTTTTCAATCAAGTGAAACGTGGAGATAACTCTTTTCATTTATTGTCAGAACACCTTTGAATCCATTACCAAAGGCATCACAAATTATTGCAATTGTTCTTTGTTTCAATGAGGCTTATAAACCAACATAGAAAGTCGACATTTTACACGGTAATAGTATTGTAAATCTAAACGTTCTACAAGTCTTTTTAAGACTAATCTAATCTATTACATTTATTCATATAGGTGCCACCTATGGTCTGTTAGCTTGTGCGTGGTATAATAGTATATGCAGGCAGTCAAAGTGTGAAAATGAATGCAACATTTGCAATAAAGGGCAGCACGTATATTGCGACGGTTGTAAATTTAGGCATCGAAAAACCTACACACTGCAATCACCAAAAAAGCTTCACTTTTTGTGTAAGACGTTACTTAGTACACTGTCCTACATACATCGATATCATCTGACTAGTTGAAACTGCTTTATAAGACCGAAGCAGGATGCATTGTCATACGGAAGTACATAACAAACATCATCAAATGTTTGCTCTACATATCTTAGTTCGCAGCAATCTTCGTTGGCTGCATCATCCGCATATGCCATACCACAGAGTTTCGTGCGTAACAAGTGCCGAATAGTTTCTTCGGCTGACGTGGGGCTGACGTGGACGTAGAGGGACCCACTTTCTAGGAAGGTGGGTGGCGACGTGACGAGAGCTGCATATCTTGCATATAGAGCCACGGATTCACGACATCAAGCAATCAGTCGCAAGTCCAGTGTCCACCTCCCCTCGGGGTTATCACTCCGTGTCGCTCTGACTTCTCTTCGCGTGTGTTCTCGCCTCACCCGATAGTCCCTTCATCTTATCCCTGGGTTCGGTCCTCATCTGGTTTCGCCGTCTCGCTCCGTGTGCGCCGTCATGTGTCGGGTCAGGTGGTGTCGCTCGCGGAACGTCTCGCCACAGACGGAGCAGCGCAGCTTCTCCTCGCGCGCGCGCCGCTGGCCGTCCTCCTGCCGCCGGTGGTGCGAGCGCATGTGGTACACCAGGTCGGACGTCATCCGGAAGCTGATGCGGCAGAGCGCACACACGTTCTGGCCGGGCAGGATGGCGCTGAGCGCGCCTGCCGGCAGCGGCGGCAGCAGCGGCTTGTGTAGCAGCTCCAGCCCGGTCTGCAGCGGGAACGGCAGCGGCAGCCGCGGCGGCAGCGACAGCTTGGCGGCCAGCAGGGCGCGCGGCTGCAGCGGCACGGTGCGCTCCTCCTCAGAGACGGCCGGCAGCGCGGCCGATACCGGCGGGCTGGCCGGCGCCGGCCGCCAGACCCGCGTGAACGCGCTGCTCGCCTTGGCCGGCGGCGGACTGCAGCGAGACGCCGGCTCGCTGGCCGAGGACACTAAGAATGCCACGTCGAAACTGCGTTTGGTGCCACACGGCGACGGCCGGGGCGGAGCAGAGGCGGATGGCTCGGCAGCCATCTCCGCTGGACCGACCTGAGGGATAGGGAGCAGCCGGGACCGGTTAGGTCCAACGCCAAACACAAATGTAGTGAAGAACACAATCGGATAATATTTCCGAGGCGACGGACATTCACTTGACAGAAAGAAACATAAATACTACTGATTCCAAGTTAACTCGTGTACAAAATCCTCGCAATCAAGCAGCCACAAAAAACGTCGGTGAAAACGAGCCAGCTCTGTTCATAGTTCGTACTTTTGATGCATTGTTCACACATTGTTCCACAAACGGCAAGACTCACCTCTTCCCGAAAACGTTTCTGGCTGCCTGCTGTCCAGCTGAGGCTTATGTTGCGAGTTTCTCTCTCCGGTGACTTGGTTTACTTGTCTAATCAGTGTCGGGGTCAGTACGGATTACGATGGCTCTGACCGGGGCTTTCAAGTTTCAACCCTCGGTCTTCGATCTCCAGTTGTTCACAGTCTGAAGTCGATAAAGTGTCCGGCTCCTGCAACCGTATCTCGTCTTCCCCTGTTCGTAACGGTCCACCGGCTCTGTGTGATCCGCAGTTATTCGTCACCGTCGTCGTCTGGTGCAGTTGGACGTCTCTTCGTCCTACAACACTTATCTCAACAAGCTGCGGCCGAGTCAGCAGCTGCTCTCCACCGGTTATGTCGCCGTCCTGACCACCTCCTGTGTCACCGTTTTTCCACCGCCTGTCCCTCGCACCACTCTCCCCGTCGCTGCCGCGCCGCCGTCTGTGCCGCCGTCTGTGCGACCGTCGGACAGACTGGCTCGTCGGTGGCGACAGCGTCGGTCGCAGCTGCTCCCCTCCCGGCCGCCGGCCGCCCGTCTGGCCGCCGCCGACAAAGGCCGCCGCGCCGGCACCGCCGATTATTCCGCTCCGACGGGGCCCCTCTCGGCGCGCGCTCCCCGCTCAGATCTGACCGGCGCCCCGCTGACGCCGCACGAGACCCGCGCCGCGTCGCGTCGGTATCGGCGGCGGCAGCGCAGTCTCGCCGCGGAGGGACGGACGCGCCCCGCGGCCCATATGTCAGACGGTGGAAGTTGTGGCCGGCACCAGCCGTCATGAATCGGCAACCAGCTGGAGTGAGCGAACAACATGATGGGCGCTGTCAAGGGCGCCGCGGGTCGAGCTGGGAGCGCCAGGGCCGGGGTCGAGCTGGTAGAGACGTGGGTCGTGCTGCGAGCGATTCGGGTCGAGCTGCGATCGTCGTAGAGAAAAGTCCGCTCATTTCTGATTCTCTGGAGTCCCTACTCAAACTACCGACAGTGGAGGTGACTTTCCTCTGATGTGCTAATATACTGAAGCAGCGGGCTACGTCAGAACCGACGGCAGAAGTTCGGGGACACGTCAGCGAAGTTCAGAGTTCAGAACGTGATATGCATATTGCATATGGTGTGATTTACAGATATCTCCGATAAGAGACAAAAGCATATGACTTCAATATTACTGAGTAAACAGCTAAATAAGACATGCATCTCAATCGGCCGATTATTATTCGTTTCAGATTAACAAGCTCAGGCGCTTTTACATTTATCAAAAAAGAGACATCAATAATGCTAGTGTCATGCAAACAATTGTTGCATTCTTTTCAGGAAAGCTCTACTTGTGACAATCTTGGCCGTGGTCCATGGCTGGCCACTCGCCGGGCGGTGACCGTAAATCCCCATGGAATCCCTCCGGCCGACCCCGAGTGGTGAAGACTGTTAACACTGGCGGCCTCTCAACCTGGTGCGGCTTGTAATGTCGATCCATCAGGCGTGCCGCTGCCGGCGCTCCACTACGGCCCTCGACAGCCATCACGGGAGCGGGCCGCGACCCGCGAGCGGCCCACCAGCCGCCGCCGCAGTTATCGGCGCACTCCATTTGAGAGCTACTCTCAACCAAGATTAATATTGCCGGTCGGAATGGCTCGGCGAATATAACGACAATACAGTGGCGAGCTCTCGGCTCCTGCTTTCAGGATCTGTCGGGCTGCATCGGCACAAAAACGTCGGCGCTGTGCCGCGAACCCGACACTGAGGTGAGGGTGAGATGAGACTGCTAACGTGACCCGGCGTCTCCGAAATTCGATGGGAGCTTGTGAGATTCGTAGGGATGTATGCAGAGAAGCACTTCTAGTACTCATAAGTCATATGCCGTTACTAATGGCGTAATTCAGCAATCTTTGCATTTACCTACCGTTATACATATTTACTCAATACATTATCTCATATTCATACGTCATTTGTATTCCATAAAAACAATTGCCTGACGTTCTGTTGCTCATTTATGTACTTGTCGTCGCTCCCATCCCTGCTCAAAATCACCGTCGAACACAGATCAGTTCTGGCTAATGACGCGTCGGTCTGCCGCGGCAGCCCCGCGATCATCTCCGCCGACACAGGAATGGCAAACACGGCGGCCAGCCATCAGTGCCGATCGCATTAGCGGTGCCGCATGGACATCACATTCTCGAGCGCGTCCCCGTCTGACGAGACAACAAAAGAGCGGCCGGATACGCGAGCGCAGATCGGTATTATACAGAGCGCCGCTCCATAAACATAAGGCTGGGGCCGGGTCAGAGGGGAGAGGGACGGAGGGGAGGGAGGGGAGGGGAGTGCAGAGTGGACGCGGGACGGGACACCCCCACAGCAGCTGGCCACAGGTCGCGCCGTCTGCCCAGCCGGCCAAGAAGCTGCTCCTTCCGAGCCGAGCTCCCATATGATGTAGATAGATGGACGACGCCGGTGGTTATTTAGCGCGGCCAATTTGGCGGAACGGCGGACGCGCATCTGCATAATGCGCCCATAGTGCACCCGTGATGAGGACTCTGCGGCGGCGGAGGGACGGCCATGGAGCGAGGAGCAGAGCTCGGGCCGGCGGCGAGCCGATCCCCCTAACCGCACAGCAAAAAAAGATGCTACCGTTATTTGTATCATTGGTAGCACTTATTGTTCAACGACCACAAAGAGCCACAAATACCACACATACAACGGCTATAAATATAAAAACTATAAGATGTCCTGGGACAAGTGTCACCAAGGCGTCACCCGGCTGGTCATCACTGCTCCAAGTTCGCGCCGCTCGCCGGCCGATGGCGCCGGATGGAGCCCACTAAAAATGCCGCCCATACGGCCGCCGTTGGTGCAACCTTGCGCGCCGGCGGCTCCATCCATTTCGGTCGGCGGCAACGCGATGGATGGCCAGACAAAAACGGCGCGGCTGAGCGCCGCTTTCGCCTCGATCGCTCAGTTGACTCGGCCGGCCGCGGCCAATTACTACATCTATCTGTCGGCGGCGGGCAGAGCGGGGGCGGGGGCGGCGGAAGAGGAGTCTTTCGGGCGGCCAATCTGTCAGTCGGTTATGGATGCAGCTCGCTGTGATCGGATTAGCGCACTGCGCCTCTCATCAGCCGCTGTCGGCACGAGGCGCGGGCCGCCGCCGGCACGGTCGGCCCCGCTCGGGCTGATTGACCTGTCAGTGGGTACAGTGGTCTGTCTGTGGGCGCAATGCGGTCTGTCAGTGAGTACAGTGGCTGTCAGCGGGCGCAGTGGTGTCAGTCAATGGGCACTACGGTCCGTCTGCGGCCGTCGGTGCCTGGCTGTGGTGTGGTATACCGCAGGGGAGTTCCATGGGGCCAACAGGATGTACGGGGCAAAATAAGGGAGCTTCGGTGCTATAATTGTTAGGGCTTGGTATCGTCTATTCTACACATAGTCGAATGGTCACTCAGAGGGCATAAAAGTATATCTGACGCGTAAACAGTGCAATGCAATTAGCAAATAGTATGGCATCAGAAGTTACACCATTATGCATGCAACAGCAACATTTATTCGAAATTTCATACTTTATCTCACACATACGGTTAGGCAGAAGATGTGGTCGGTCATTTATGCTTCAGTGAGCATTGTCATATGACCTTCCTCTGATGGTGCGGCCGCATCGCCACTGCCGCTGCCATTTCTATTTTCTGCCGCCACTGCCGTTGCAACTGCGGCTGGGCCGACATCAAAACAAGTCGGTGGCGGCGCGGCGGTCGGCTTTATTCGCACCCTATCTCGAGACGCCGCCGCCGATGATAACCATAAACAGCTTACAGCGAGTCATAAAGCGGCGGCGACGGCATATCGGCGCCGCCGCCATCGGTCGCTCCCAGCCGAGCGCCATCGGTCGTCGGCCGATGACGAGCGCGACTCGTTCCGCCAGCACCGAAGATAGCATCTCGATTTAGATTGTGGCAACGGCCGTCTGTCTACTCCGCCAGAGCTGTCGTCTGGTTGGTGGAGAATGCATTTGGGAGATCTGCTGTGACGGATGTAAAGTTTTTTGTTGTTTTGTTTTTCGTCAAGCCTTGGGATGGCTTGGATCCACAAACAGGAAGGACCTCGTTTTGTCATTCGTAACGCGATCTGCAGAACTTGCGTCTTCAAAGCGGTAATAAAATGACACCGTTAGGTATAGGTAAGCACGTAAAAGAATCGAGCATCAAATGTCCCTTTTTATTCTTAAAAACGTTTTAAAGTGGAGATTTATGCCTCTGTAGCTTGTCAGCTGTCACCTGGCCTATCGGTTTAATAAGTGACAAATAACAGTTGCGGCAACAGTCAGCTTCTCTACGACAGTTTTTTGTGTCTTTCGATTCTCGTGCATGGACCTGTTGTGGCTGACTCTAGCCCGATCTCAGACCGACCTTTTCTCGTGTCCAGTCTCCAGACCTCGCTGCCGGTCTGCGCTGTCGCGAGGCGCGGCCGCCGGCCGTATCAGTCCCCGGGAGCGGCGGCGGCACGTCGGTCTCCGCCGCCCCTATCTGCCGCGCTGGATCGTCGGCCGCGACGGACGATGAAGTGGCGGCCGTCCTGTTTGCGATGCCGGCAGTGATTGGCGGCGGTGATGTACAGCAGGCGGTGCATCACGGACCGCCGGGGACGGGAGGCGCTACCAGCCGCCGGGGACGACAGGCGCTACCAACCACCGGGGACGGGTGTATCACCAGCCGCCTGGGACGGGTGTATCACCAACCACCGGGGACGGGTGTATCACCAGCCGCCTGGGACGGGTGTATCACCAACCGCCGGGGACGGGTGTATCACCAGCCTACGGGGACGGGTGCGCGGGGGGGTCGAGGCGCTTCGGAGTAAACAATGGCCCCAGTTGAGGAGAGAAGCGACAGACAGCGCAGTCGGCCTGAAATGTTGATGAAGTAGTGAAGATCATGGAAGGTATCTTAGCTGCTTCCACTTATAGGATATTTTCTTATTCCTTCCGGATAGATGGAGCTGGAGCGGGTGGAACTGGATACCTGTACGATTAAAATGATCATTGATCATATATGCCTCTGTATACCGTATACAGAGGTCTATGAAATGATAGGTATGCCTATTCATAAGAGCCAACTTTGACATGGAAACTGAAGATGGTGCCCTATGTTGATGTTGTTTCATCGAAACAATTTTACTTACGTGGCCTTATTTAGCTTGTTCTTGATTGTAAAATTCTTAGCAGTCGTTACATGGGGAGTTTATGCGATTTTAAGCGGATAATAGATAAGGCGTTTAGTGCAGGTTCACAAAAATGAAAGATTAACATTGCTTGGTCAATTCAAAATCATTATCTAAAATTCGGCTAAGCTAGGTAATAATTCTGGGTGCTCAAACCTAAAGACCTCATATCAAATGTCTATATATGGAGCAGCCGCGGCGGGAGTAACAGGGCCCGCGTGGAGCGTCGCAGTATGATTGAACGGGTCAGGTCAGCCAGCCGCGGGGCGGCAGCGCGGCGCCGGCGCCATTTCGCCCGATGATAGATCGCTTTATTGCCTTCTGGCTGAGCATCAAACCCGAGTGGCACATTCCAAATATGAAGCGCCGCCAACGGAACGATATAGCGCGCCCAGTAGCAGATTTATACACATCAAAACCGGCTGCGAGAAAAGATTTTCTGGCACGGGTGCTTTCATATCATATAATTTGGGTGGGATGTTGCACATAGATATGATTTTCCCGGTATATGACAAATTAGGTCAGTCATCACTAGGTAAAATAAGAAATCTTAAAAAACTTTATTCAAATACCAATTACACCTTTGAAGTATACTTTTTATTATAGAGGTACATGGAGGCATGGGCGGCGCCACCGGGGGGGACGGGGGGGACAGGTCCCCCGCTATCGAAAGTTAGGGGGTACAGTACCCCCCTATCGGCGAGGCCCGTTCAATAGTTGATAATAACGCATTGTAGAGTTATCCGTCGCATTTAATGCATCGTTGGTTAATCAAGGCAGGTTCTGAATAAAAATTGCTGTTGGGATGTATTGCAGGGGGTCCTGGCCATCTGCAAAAGGTGTGGAGCTGTGATGCCTGTAGTTATAAGGTGATCGGTAGCGGGGATCGTGCCCCTCCCTTTTTTGGGGCGCCAGGCACAGGGTTATTACCTCCCCACCCCACTGCCAGACCCCATTGCCGACAAAACCAAGTCTACTGAAATTCAATAGATTTCCGTTACTCTATGGATATTGTCCATTCCTAATATGTAAGTCAAATTCAAGCATGGCAGTTCTACCACAGGAACCATTTGAAATCTATGCCATTTAACCCCAGCACTTGGGGAGAAGTGTTCGGATAGATTACAGGCAGGACCAAAAAGCACGCAGTAGCCCAAGACCTTATAATTGGGTAGCATCGGCTCCCTCTCGTCAAGGGGTTCGATAGCACTCTTTTTTTCTTCAAAACTAAGTTCGGTGGGCGGCCGAACGGCTGGGGGTCTAATCGAGCCCCCCTCCCCTTCTTACGTCAGCGGCTGTGAAAATGCCATTACCAGCTGTTGAAACATGGCAGTTGCTTTTGCATGAGTGCACGAAAGGGTTTTAGGTACGTGATACGTGAAAGGTTCTACATGAAAATTGAGATACCTACACCAGCTTATCAAATTGTGCTCACTGTGGTGCGCTCGGTTTTACCTTGACTAGTCTTTGAATTCTGGGGTGAAACAGACCAGCCAAGAGACCTGTTCCATAAGGAGAGCCACTAATGCTAAAGAGATGAGGGATGAGGTTTCCAGAGACCTTCATTACCTCCCAAAGGGGGTGCCCCGCCATTTGCCAATCCCTGCTGTAGTTGTTACGATTGGAGGGTGAATATGAGAACGATGCAGGTCGTGCCAGCTCGATCATGACGAACACAATGGTGCCGACATCACAGCTCTACTGCCATTTTTGACGAAGTTAATCAACAAGGACCGGAATCCAACCTGGGGCATTTCACCTGCAGAGGTCGTCGGACCTGAGACCCTTTCACTCAATTTTTTTTTTTCAACGGTGCATGCGCTCGTTTTTTCCGCGAAGCTCTTGGTAAGAAAATCCATCAGAAAGTGTGATCAAATAACGGCTGGTGACCTTCCATGACCTAGCATGACCTTTTGAGTGACCACCGATGACATGACCACTGACGGCTAGCCATTAGCTGCACCCTGCCCGTTGCATATGGATCAGGTGGTGATGTCATGATTCTGAAATTATATAGCAGTTTTGGCGCACTTGTCAGAGCAGAAGACATTCCCACTTTTCCTCCATGACTATTTGATGGTGAAGCCATAAAGCTGACCAGACGTAAGATCGAAAATTTGAAAGTACGAAACGTAAGAATAGTTGGCACTGCTACTCATACCTAAGCAATTCGCAGCTTGTAGGAAACCAGCTTTGAGTTGGCAAGACTGCAAATTTTGATTTAGACTTTAGAGGCAAGGATGCTTGAAAAGGTGATCGATCTTAGGTGTCCTAGGATAAGTTTGGAAACGGGATGCACCATTCGATGTGTTTTGGGCTTTGCCAAGTTTCGCGGCGTTACGTGCCTCGTTTTTTTTTTTTGCATACACGATCAGTATCTACTTTTGGGATTTTCGGTCAGGCAAGGTCCCCGTCCCCCCCTATCGAAAACCCGTGGCGCCGCCCCTGCATGGAGGTACTATATACACAATTCATATGCCCGTTCTGGTTAGAATTGACATAAATGAGGCAACGCCAACTATCCAACATCATTTTGACCAGCGGCCAAAATCAGTTGGGAGAATGTTTTCCTCGCCAATATTACTGCAGGGAAGTCTTGTTCACATGACACATGAACTCCGTGGCTTTGTTTCATTTAGGTACTGCTGCAACATAGCTTTGAAACGGTGCCAATTTATTTACTTTTGTAAATGCAGCCAGAACGTTAACCCAACGCTTCTGTTTGGCACCAGTAGGGGAGACCCGGGAGGTATGGGCCGGTTTTGTGAAAAGGCAATTTTCTTCCAGTGGGCAGTGGCTAGACCCGGTTTTTCACTCTGTGCACGTGAAATTGCATTTCGCCTGCAAAGTGTGCCTGATATTAGGCATCTGGGATCAACTATTTTGTCTCGAGATAACTTTCAATAAATAATGTGCTTTTTCGATCCATCAAAATACACCGGGAGGTATGGGCCATGGCCCGGGAGGTATGGGCCGGTGCCATGTTTCCTATTCTTTTCTCGACAATGAGAACAATACTCGTAGCTGGTATCTACCCTGATATCTCTTAGAGCCCAGGAACCGCATAAGCGGCCAGCAGCTTACTTCATGGATGTTTCTTGGGCACATATGTATTTTGGTAAACTCAATCATGCGCCATGAAATAAAATAAATAATATTTTTCTGTTCGAATGAAATTTGAAGTTAAATTTTCAACCTTGCGCGACAAAAATAAAACTTATTGAAGATGACACTCAATGAAAGCATCTTTTTATTGATTTGGTATCGACGGGGGTGGGTGGCCCGAACCTCCCGGTTAGGACGCCAGAATTTGCATAGCATCTTAGCGCATAATCTTGCAAGAAAGCTTCAAATTGTCTATCCAGTCTTAATTTGCATGTTTTAAACTTTATGTTAGCATTCGTCTGACATCATAAAACGAGTCTGGTTCAAATTTATCACGAATTTTCTGTATGTACAGTATTCTACTCGAAGAGGGCAAAAACGCTTTATCACCGCTCATTGCCAAAGAAGACTGAGGAAGATTTTGAAAATCACGTGGGTTGTATAACGGAATGGCTGCTACCAGTTTACGCTGTCAAATGTGTAAAAATACGCAACACTTCTTCAAAACTGCGATGGCCCATACCTCCAGGGGGCCCATACCTCCCGGGTCTCCCCTACATCATTGCAGTCCACTGAGCACGGGGCAGCCACGACAGCTTAAAACAGACTCCGCTCCCCTCCCTCTCGGCCGGAGTGCGATCCAATCCTGCCCCTTGGGCCGGATGAGAAAGAGCTTGTCTCTCGCTCCGCGCCGGCCGGCCGCGGCGCGCGCTCTTATCAAAGCAATTTGTTACAGCGTGTTCCCACCGATTGAATCGATCCACTGAGCAGGCGGGCCGCGGCGCCGAACGAGTCTCTGCGGTCCGTGCCGACAATGGGCGGGTCGCGCTGCCGCTGCCGGCTGCAACAGCTGCTGCAGAGCTGCCACAGCCGCCTCAGCGACCCGCCACCGGGCAGCCGTCCGTCACCGGGCGAGCAGAGAGGCACCGCAGACACGCCGCAGGAGAGCGCCGAAATGCGAGCGGCGGGTGGGTAGGCTGTGCCGCACGACAGCGGTGTTCAGCGGCACAGCATACCAATCAGCTTCTGTGCGTGTGCCGGAAAAGATGAGATCTGAATTTTTGTAGGCATTTAAAGGGACCCTCCCACCTTAACATTAGATTTGAGTTGAGATAGCCAAAATGGGGTCCCTGGCTCACAATTACCGGTTTCGGCACTCACAACATCGAGAAATGCCTTAACTCGGAAATATTGAATTTCAAAATTGCAGCATTTTGATTCAGAGGGGCTAATGCATGGGAATACCCCTCTGAATGTGTGACGTCAGCGCAGATATCTAACGATTTTTAAATGTTTGACTAAAACGTTTTGTAGCACGCGGTGGTATATGCTGCGTTGCGCGCAACAAATGCCGCACTTTTAAATAAAGTCGCTAGGAACAGCGGAGATCCCAAAAAGTAAACAAAAGTAAAAGTCTAATATCTTGAAAACCGGTGAATATTTTTCGATGAAATTTGGTAGATATTCGTTTTCGCTCTTTCTGAACCGAGCGACATCACTTTCATGCCAATTCATAAACTTTTTTGAAGGTGGGAGGGTTCCTTTAAAAGTAATTTACTATTTGAATACAATACCGATACGGTGAGTGAGCAATGTTTTACTAACGGGTGACAGACAGTGCCGCTTGACGCAGCAATCCTTTCAGAGCTCAGATAACATGTGCTCTTGTTGGCAAAATATGCTACAGCAGTTGATGGGTGACGGACAAACTTAGAATTAAAGGCAGTTGAATTGAATTAATAAAATTGATGCGTTATGCATTAGCATAAAAATGGCGTTAGTGACACCAAACAAAGGAGCAGAACAGCGCATGTTTCGCTTTTATCTCCTCCGCAAGATAAATTTCCGCTAAGAGCATTAGCCTCGGCGGACTCTGAACAAGAATAGTGAGCTGAGCGGAGGGGACGGATCTGCCTCTCAGCGTTGGACAGCTGTGGAGTTCACCTAACAGATTGCTGCAGACGCCATCGACAGCCGACCGAACGGCGTCGTCCTCAGCGGCCCGGCCGACGCGAGTTTCGCTATGGGCTCGGTCCCGGCGCCTGAGCCATCGTCCGCCGGCATCCATTGAGCACCGACTCTCCGACGCAAAGCATCCGGTCGATAGAATTGGCCTCATCTGTGGCGCCTCCGCCGGGCGGGCCGGGCCGGGTCAGCGGCGGGTCGGCCGGGCTGCACAGCTGGACACATGACCCACCCCCGGACCGGCGGCGGCCAACGGTCGGTGGCCGTCAGCCGGCCGGCCGCCGCCAGTGATTGAAGTCCATATTTGATACATTTCTCCGGCGGCCATATTCTACGGTGTTATCATCCATATGTACGGGCTCAGTGGCCATTCGTCACCATTTAATCTGCTAAAAGGCCGCCTGTCCGGCGAGATAGCGACGCGACGTTGGCAGAACGGTCCGCCGGGTGTCGGAGGACGGGGAGAGGGGCGACAGGGACGGGGAGAGGGGCGACGGGGGCGGGGAGAGGGGAGACAGGGGCGGAGAGAGGGACGACAGGGACGGGGAGAGGGGCGACAGGGACGGGGAGAGGGACAACAGGGACGAGGAGAGGGGCGACAGAGGTGGGCGAGACGGGACAAGGGACGACAGGGGATTGAGATAGAGGCTAAGGGACAAGAGACGGGAGACCGGAGACGGGAGGTAGGCGACAGAGGACGGGCGAGAGGAGCGAGGAAGACAGGGACCGGGGATGGGAGGCACGACTGCGGACTGGGGACAAGAATTAGAGAATGAAGGAGAAGGGGAGGGAGGGAGGGAGGGAGGGAGAGGGAGAGAGAGAGAGAGAGAGAGAGAGAGAGAGAGAGAGAGAGAGAGAGAGAGAGAGAGAGAGAGAGAGAGAGAGAGAGAGAGAGAGAGAGAGAGAGAGAGAGAGAGAGAGAGAGAGAGAGAGAGAGAGAGAGAGAGAGAGAGAGAGAGAGAGAGAGAGAATCAGTTAAATAGGTACGGGAATAACGGAGTTGGTCGTTTTACTATGTTCGATTAACCCGCGCCCTGCTGGGGGGGGGGGGTGTTTGAACACCCCTCTTGTGGTTTTTCGCGAGGTACACCTTATCATACATCAATTCTACACATGTTGTGAAAATTTCAGACCAAGGTCATTCAAGGTCAGGTCACCAGGTCACTTGAAGTGACCTCACCTCATAAAAAGTTTCGATGTCTGTCATAGCTACACCGAGTGACTGATCGCTTTGAAACTTTCAGCGATTGCTAAGAGCAATAGCATGTACAAAATGTATATCTCAGAATTTTGATATCGATGACCTAAGGTCAGGTCAATTTTGCGACCTCCCCATTATAAGTCAATGGGAGAAAATTGAAATGCGCCTCTTTTGGACGAAAGACATTATAAACACTCCCAAACACCGAATTACAAGTGGTTTAGACACACAGAACATGAAAATGGTGTCCGTGACCCTTGTTTATGCCCTGAGGTCATCTTAGGTCACGAATGGTATCTAACAGTTTTTCGCAAATAACTTTTGATAGAGGCATGCTAGAGCGATGAAAACGACTTAGATGTGTTCAGCTCGACGATACGGATCGACTGATATGCAACATGACCCTTTCCGGTCAGGTCATGACCTTGACCTGAGGTCAAATTTTCAAGTTGACCTTTCAAGGTCAAGTTATAGTTAATTCGATGCGTCTTGACGAGAGGAACACGATGCCGGTAAAAGTAAGCTCGAACAAGGCTTGGGTCAAAAGTTATTGCAGAAAAACTGTTTCCGAAAAAATCGGCTATTTTTGCAGTTTTTGCCCCCTGCAGGCAAAACCGTTGACGTTAGGTCAAATCTGAGAGAATTATTCAGAAAGGGCGTTAATAGGGCTATCGAATGCGCTTTTCCGCGGCGCTGTAGCTCTATTGGTTCCCGAGTTATGCGTTGGCTTCTTGGAAATTTTCGACATTCGACCTGGAAATCGGCGAAATTTTGCCTTCAATGACCTCTGGTGACCTGACCTTTGACCTGACCAAAAAATTGACCGAAGTGATTTCGTCATTATTTTTGACGCTCTCTCGAACGCCGCCTTCCGCGTATCGCTACGTGGCCCAGGAGCCGAGTTACAAGGGGGGGGGGTGTTCAAACACCCCCCCCCCCAGCAGGGCGTGGAAATCCAGGACCCCCAGCCGGGCGCGGGTTAAAAACGTGGAGTCGTGGAGTTTTTATTTTACTCGCAGGTCACATTATTTTCACAGAGAGAACACAAGCAGATCTATTTTAGGGCCGTATAGAAATATATCTGTGAGCGTTTTACCGAACAATTTCTACCTCGCAGTTTATCCACCGGTGGGACGGAAATGGCAACGTGTTGAAAAGCCCTTTCAATATTCACAGGCAAATTCAATTGGGCTGCGGTCTGATCAGTAGCGGGAATCGCCCGGCTGGCCGCCGCGTATTTTTACGTTTGGCACCGGCGCGGCGCGATTTGGAGCTCATTATTATGCTCGCTCGAGGCGGGCCGTTAACATTTCAGTGTGCGGGCTAATTTCTGTCGGCTTTGTGCTGATGATTTGATTTTCGGGTCGGTTGGGTTGATGAATTGGCAATAGTGCACCGACCGCTGCAGGTCGATGTCTGGCTGTGGGAACGGTATGATTTCAGGCACAACGTGGGTGAAATCCAGACGAATGAAGATAGCCGCAATGATGTAAGCAACTACCTATACCCGATACCGGAGTACAAGAGCAAAAAATAATCGTATCTAAGTTCGTCACTGAATACCGAACGATCCAAAGGTCAATGCATGCCTAATGGTATAAAGCGCCGCTAATTCCAAATTCGGCCGTGCAGTGTAGTCCATCAGGCTTGGCGGGAAGGGGGCGGGGGCAGGGGCGGGGGCGGGGGCGGCTGCTGTTGATCGGACTCGGACGCCCCCCAGGGAGCCACTGCTCAGATTGGACTGGAAACAATTTCGGCCGATATTGACCAACAGTTCCGATCGGCCCGCTGGGACGACCCCGACTGGCCGGTCGGCCGACCCTGCCGATCTGCACGGTCGACGCCGAGATATATACATGGAGGAGAGCGACACCCATTCCAGGCCTCGCCAAAATACAAACATTCAAACCACCGTGACGTTAACCGCTGGTCGCCGATACGCAAACCTCGGCGGAATAACGAGCGATGGCTACCCCATTTTCGACCTTTTCAGCTGTGCTGAGCTGATCGGTGAGGTGATAACCGATAGCTCAGCTCTTCAGACTGCAATCCACTGACGAGACCGATAACACACAATTTGCTTTTGCCCTCGACATCTGGGCATTCTTTAAAAGTATATCCAAATGCATCGGAGCAGTAAATAAATACATTATTTGAATGGAAAGTCGAAAATTTATTTCTTCTATGAAGTAAAATATTCTTTGAACGAAGCTACCATATTTTAAGGCTTCCATATTTTAGGTCTTTTACAGCGCAACTGCTACATTCCTGAAGCAGTCCATGGTGTTCTAGTTTTGCAAATTTCATCCTAAGCTCCTACACGAACCAATTGCTTTGCAAATATTCTGCCCGCGTCTGCTGATCCTGCTCTCAATAGCCAGATCAACAGGAAAGGTCCTTGTTACGAACATTATCCTTGAGTCATTTCACGCGTGATAGTGTCCATTGATCTGTTTAGGATAGGATTCAATTTCCCCAGGACTTTTTCACTTTTTCTAAATTTAGCTTTATTTTCCTTCGGTCTGAACCTATAGAAATATCAGGTATGTATATCTTATGTCATTGTCAAGTTTATATTGCTGACAAGGTGCCTATTTTTGGGATCATTGCTTTTTTCACCCTCATCATTGCACAGTAACTTTTAAATTTCAGTCATCAAAAATGCCCGAATAGTATGCCCAAGGTATTGTTTTCTAGTAATGGTGAAGAGGATGTTTAAAAGATTATCCAATTATATGTAATTTGCACTTTGATGTGAAAATGAACCTGTTAAAACACATTCAATTGATACCTAATTATACGATAGGGACCAACACATTTGGATTGATATTTCCTGACAAAGAAGAACTGAAAACTGTGACATATAATAACCCTTATTTTTACACATTTTAACAGAAAAAAAAACACATCCTTTTAAATCCTACCATTTTCCCATGTCACTGACTGATGACAATAGTGATTAGTTAGTGAATGAACTGATTGTCATGTAACATGAATTGCCTTACACTTCCATGTTCCTGGCTTTACTCTTCATATTTAAGCAGAATTAAGGCTTAACAGAGGCATTAAGGCTTGGCAGAGTTATTAGTCATAGTGAGCCAGAACAACAATATTTTGCACACAGGCTCAATGTCTGAAATATCACATCCAATTACAGATAAATGCTAATATAGAGGTGAATGTAGGTACAGCCCACCACTAAAGTAATGTAGGGTTTTACCAATCTCAACGGTTGGCTTTGACTGGCGATTGTTTAATGCGGAGTGATCGAAAAGAAGATGCCAATAGCTAAAGTTGCAGCTGCAAGGGTGACGATACATATAAGCTACATTCAAAGTTTCATTGTAGTCTTCTGGTTAATCGTTCCTAAGTTTCAGAAGCAGAACATACCCATGACTGAAACCGCACATTACTTCTGCTGTGGACTGTACCTACATGGTCCTAAATAACCCAATTACTAAACCAGGAAAAATGTTTATAATATGTATCCAATTGTTTATTTATCCTTGTTAATTTAATATTTATTGGAACAAGCAGCCAATCCGTGGGACTTTTACACATATGCGGGCTATGCCCCTGCTTCAGTTTCCAGATTTGATTAAATTGTGTTTGCACTATGTAATGAAAACAAAATGGATTTAACAGATAAGTATGTTTCAAATTGCTCTGCGAGACAAAAGGAAACAATATCTGAGGAGTTTTTGGATTTTTTTGTGGTTTTGCTCTTCAGCCCCTGTAGCATGCCATCCCAAAACACCTTCACTGGATTCACAAATGACAGGAGCTATTTGACATTCTAGTCATGGATGGTGGCAGCAGAATCACTGGGGCTCAGCGAGATGAAATAATGGAGCAAGTAAAACAGCAGATTGCTGTTGCAAATGCCCAGGAGCTTCTAACTGTAAGTTATCATTTCATTTCATTATTTATCATTATCATTTCATGTTGGATTCACAATAGATTCAGTAATTGCCTAGGTGATGCCATTCTAGTTAGAATTATCAAACATTTAGTGTATTTGTTGAATAATAATGTTTTTATTGGATCGTGATTGAAGCACTCACGTTCGTTCAGCATTGTATCTTAATTTTCGACCGACTCGTATTTATAATATTGCACAAACCATAAAACAATGTCTGTTTCAGAAAATGACAGAGAAATGCTTTGCGAAGTGTATATCCAAGCCTGGTGCTGCACTTGATAGCTCTGAACAGGTGAGTTGAATGCCATGAAATGCTGGCAACACTTTGAGGTCACTTGCAACGATACCCTTCACCCACATGCTTTCTATCATTATCACTTTCGCCTTTCATGGAAATAGCTTCAGCTCGTTCTCCGTTGCCTGCCCCGTACACTGCAGTGTGACTCGTATGGCGTTCTTTGTCCCTCTCCGCAGAAATGCGTCGCCATGTGCATGGATCGCTACATCGACGCGTGGAACACGGTATCGCAGGCCTACAGCTCCCGGTTGAAGCGGGAACAGCAGCGGTTATAGGGCCGCGCCGCCCCGTCCCCGATACCCCCATAGTTTCCGATGTCTTTTCTCGTATCGCTGACTGGATTTTTACATATGACCGAGTCATGGACTAAGCGTCGTCTGATTCGGTATACTTGTCGGTGTACAATACATGATGTAGAAATCGAGTAAGTTGCTTTCAGCATGCATACCCGATCGCTGCATTAGTGTACCGAGACTAGTCAATGTAGTCATGCCCTTTATCTAATGAGACAAGGTCAACCGTTCGTTAGTTACACAATAAATGCGATAAAGACACAAAAATCGCCCAGAAAATATCCATTAGCAATCCGTCAGTTTTCCTTCCGCTCGATCGAAGAAACAAGCAATGCTGATACAGCGAATAGCAGTTTATTGACTCTATGCGTGTGCTAAAACACCACTTCTTATGCAATGAATCGGACAGAATGATAGTAACTTCATATGGCCATACCAATTGATTAATTCAACCGCGACTAACGCACGACGTTTTCATGCAGATTGCTGTAACAAACAGGGCTCCGAAGGGAAATAAACGACGGCTTGCTGTGTGGGTCCATTGACGTAACAACCATACTCGACAACGCTACTACCACGATCAGAAATAATGTATGTATATAATGCATCTGCCTCCGGCCGAGCACTCCGCCGCCGCCTAGACACCTCAGATCTGGGGCGCGGCCGGCCACTGCCGCCTAGACACCCGCGCGCGCCCCCTATATCACCAGCGCCGCGGTCAGGGCAGGGAAGAGCTAGTCGGTTCGTCCTAAGTAGAGCTCGGTGTATCGGCGAGTCGAGACGGAGCGCGCGCGCGTCCGGCCGAAAAACATGCTGTACCGCGGCGGCGCGCAGCTCTGGAATGTTGGGGCCACTCGACCAGAGACCATACCAACGACAAAACATGCCCAGCGGCTCACAGAGTACACACTAGATACGGCTGAAATGCACAACAACACGTATTATATTCCGTAGTATTGCGGACTGGGGCCTCGGCCAATTTTAGATTACTTTAGTATAACAACTGTAGGGGCATGCACTGGCTGTTCGCAGCTGCTGGTTTGGTGGCAGTTGTTCGTCATTTGGCGCCTCTGGCGTTTGGCCGGCGGGCGAGGGTGGGCCGGTCGGGGCGGGCCGGGCCGCCGGGCGCGACTGCACCGGACACGGTACATTCACTCTCTGCAGCCGACCGGAGCCCGGCGGACCGGCCCGCCCGGCCGGCCCCGCCGACAGGCCCTCCACACCGTGCTATTCTCGACTGGCACCACCGGCCGGGCCGCGGGAGCCGCCGACCGCCGCTACCGCACCGCTCGGCGACCGTCACACTACGGGGACGGCGCAGACGGCGCCTCTGCACCCGCCGGGGCAGCTACCGGGGCACACACACGGCTGACAGACAACACTGAGAGGCGGCGCCGGCCCGACAACACGCGCACAACAACCTAGACGGCGGCGGCGGCGGCGACGGCCGCGCCTCGTCCTGTCCCTGCCGGACACACGGGCGGCCGACGGTCAGCGGGACCTGCACACAGGCGAAGAGGGGAGTGCTGGTGACGATACAAAGGATGGGGGACGTGGAACAAACGAAGACGCATGTAAGCTAGAATACAGATCGATGATAGGTCCACCAGAACGCCTCGATAACTTTCATCGAAAATAGAAACAAATGGGCGCAAAATGACCTTTGCAGTCGACGCGCCCTAAAGCCCCAATAAACAAACAAAACAAAGAAAATAGAAACAAACTCGATCGAACTCGATCTAGAGAATCCACTTTACGACGCTTCATCAAACCAAATGACACACCCTCCAACGAGTAACGAATTCATGAATTATCAGATGAAATAGCTATAAAAATGATAATGACGTATATTATAAATACGTCAAACACCCGTCACGGAATGTCAAAATGTAACCGATTATCCGTAACCCCAGCTACACATTTAGCGGTGGCCCCGCGGGTACTGACCTTCGCCGTTCTGTTCCATCTACCTCTGCGGGCTACCCGCTTACAAATGCCCGAACGGATCGAAGGCGCCGGCCGCCTGCGGGTTGGCGGCCGGCACACCCTGAAAAAGGAGGACGTGTCAATCAGGCAGTGCGCACTGCATGACGGGGAGAGCGGACGAACTGTAGATGCGGCTCATATCACAGCAGCTCGTGCAGCGAGCAACACTGACTGATGTATGTACTTCGGGGGGACTTGGCAATAATGTCTCTGCTACTCACTTGAAGTTCAATTCCTCGTCCATACTTTCATAAACCGGGCCCAACTGTCCAATTAATGATACTAATCACGCTGGTTATTTGTACCGCTGCAGAGCTGAACGCTCTGGTACAGCCCCCACCCCAACTGTTCTGCCATTAGAATTGGACCCACCACCGCCTCTTCCATCCGCCGACACTTACCACGGGCGCCGGCTGCGGGGCACCGTACATGCCGAACGGAGTCTGACCCTGCTGCGGCGGCATGGCGCCGGGACCCTGCGGAGCATGGACACACGGCAGGTCACACACTGTTACAGGGTGAGGTAGGGGACAGCCACTGCTGTGGTGGCATAGCCGATCCAGGGTGATAGAGGGGTGCCTGTGGAACAAAAAAAGGGCATCCGTCTCTGCGAAACCCTGGACTACTGGCTGTTTGTGAAAGTTGCACGATGCAACATTCAGGCAACAGCTCCTACCTCTCAAGAGTTTCGCTACAATGGCTTATGCTCTTAGATTGCAGCATCAGCACCGATTCCCAGCCCTCCCAGACAGTGCACCCGCCCGCCCTCTGGCGCCGTACCATGGGGCGCGGTGGCGCGCCGGTCAGCCCGGAGGCGGCCGGCACGGTCCAGTTCTGTCCGCCGGTCCTGGTCGTGTTCTTGGAAGGCGAGCCCCAGCTCGGCTTCTGCGCAGTGTGGGCACCGCCGCCGCCCGAGATGCCCAGGTTCTGCACCAGACTCTGCAGACTCATGTCCAGGTCGCTGCTGATGAGTTTCGGCTGCGGCTGCGGCCGCTGCGCCTGCGGAGCGCCCATGGCCGGCGCCGGCGCGCGGCCCGTCGGCTGCAGCACGTCGCCGAACACGCTCGGGCCTGGCGGTGGGTGGGAAGGCGGGGTGTCAGAAGGGTAGCTCCCACGGCCATGGAAGACGAACTGCAAATACAGCTGGCAGTCTGGGGCACACCATCAAGTAGCTCTACACACATAAATTCATAACAACGCACAGACACAAGCCTCCAAAGAACTGACAGACACATAATATCTTTCCAAATGTCACGAAAATAAACCGAGACACGTTTCCAAATGTCACGAAAATAAACCGATACCTATTTCCAAATGCAACGGAACTGAAACGACCACGACTAATAGCTACGATCAATCGCATTCACACACCGACGATGGTGTCTTCGCCGCAGTCGCTCACACTCCTTCACCTGTGGAACAGTCGTGCATCACTGACGTTTCAACACCGCCATGCAGTCTTCAGTCGCCATTCCTCGCCATTCCTACCAACACCAGTGCCGACGAACATCTCCCTCGACCGTCTTTGAACACATCACAACACCGAGAGACGCGCCGCGGCCTCGCCCTCGCCGCATGCAGAGTGACCGGGCGGGCGGCGGGCCGAGTGCGGCGTCCGTTACCTGTGCTCGTCTCGCCAGCCGGCGGCGGGGCCGAGGCGGCGGCGGCTGCAGCGGCCGGGGGCTCGGCGCCGGCCGCCGGCTGACCTTCCTCAGCTGCGTGTAACGACACCACCACCGCTCAGCGGAGCGAGACGACGGCGCGGCAGGGTATAAGGGAGGCAAAGGACCGGCGCTAGTGCCCTGTAGGGACCAGCGTACTCATGCGCAGCGCCGCACACTACTTAAACCAGAAACCAGTGCTGAACGGCTAGCCGACCAGAATCTTGAGCCGACCCGCGTGTCACGGGCACAGTTAGCAGGGCGCGCTAATTTACTTGTGGATTATTTTATCAGCCGGCCATCTCCATTAGGACCAAGCAGTACAATATGATATACATATATGGTGCTAATTGCTCTTGAATTCACTTACTGATCGATGAATGCGTACTTCGTATGCGCTTGAAACGTGCACATACTGCATTTGAATCCGCACACACAATTAACAGATGCATTTGCATTTAGCACCTCAGTGAGTGACGGAATCTCGCATGGCCAAAGGACATACTGCGACGCTTCAATATGACAGCAACATGCCATTCTTTCAATATGGCATGTTGATGCCATATTGAAGCGTCGCATGGCCAAAGGACATACTGCGGCGCTTCAAAATGGCATCAACATGCCATTCTGACATTTGCAGCTCAAAATAAATGTTTATGTAACGGTTATAGTCCCCAACTGGCATCCTCAATCCGAATGTAACTACATTATGTATTACCAGAAATGTATTACCAGAAAGCCGAGCTGCTTTTTCCATGATAAAAAAAAAAAATGGAAAGTGAAGCTTACCTCCACCATCACGGGCAATCGAAAATACTCTATCTGGTTACCGATCGGTAAGTCGGTGACAATTGATTGGTAACTTAAGGTTCGCTCTTACCTCTGTATCCCTGCGACGGCTGGATCATGTCGAAGTTGGCGAACCCGGCGCTCGGTGCCGAGTCAAACAGGTTGAAGCTGTTAGCACCGGCACCTAGAACAAAGAACATTCGGGCGGCGTAACCTACCCACGTCAAACAGCATCGAGTCATTGTTTGTTTATTAGGGTTTACGGGCGCGTCGACTGCGGTGGTCATTTTGCGCCCATAACGCTGTACTGGTAAAGGGGATTTGTCAACAGAGAACTGACGAACTGAAGAAAGATAGAACTAGTTGAGATACGTTATACTAGTAAAACGAGTATATCACAGGAAAACTGCTGGACTGAATGTAAGAAAAGATGCTGCCGGATGAAACCCAGGGTGACTCGTCACCCAACAGGTGGCGGATGGTGGTGCCTGGGGATCATTGCGTATCGCAGTGGTAGGTGTAACGAAGAACGCTTATATCAATCCGCAATTGGTATCACATGGAAGCATTCCAAACAACGAGCCATGCCCAACCTCAAAGGAGTTCATAACTAAGAAAAACTTTGGCAATCAGTGAGCAGCCTATTTCACCAAACAACTACTAACAGCTTACAGCATACTCCAAAATATCCCGGTACACGCAGCCTATCACGCCATCTTTAGTCTCACTCTCGCTATCGCCACCCCGCACCCTCCCTTACCGTTCATGGCGGCTAGCGGCGGCGGCGGCGGCCCGGTCGGCTGCGAGGCTGCCATGATGTCGGCGAACGGGTTGCCGGTCAGCTGGAGTAGGTCATCAGACGCCTTGGACGGCTGTCGAGATGCGAGACACGAGGAGCGTCAGTGGCGCCAGTGGGCAGAGACTCGCGTGCGGAGCCGGACAATGTGACAGGCACGTTCGTCAGATATGTAAATGAAGTTGTTGATGTGATTTAAAGGTAAAAACGTGGGTGATTTTGCACACAATTCAATTGGCATTTATGTAACATATGCTAAGGGTATTATGTAAATCCGGGCAATGCCGAAATCGACTATTCAATTAAGCATTCCTGGAGCTGGCCAGCGTGGGTCAGCGACAGGATTAGGTTTCCGGCCGGCCCTGTGGCCGCCCACGGGTCTCCAGCGGGGGCGGGCTGTGCGCCTGCCTCACCGAGGGGGCGGCGGCCGGCGCCGGGGCCGGGCAGTGACGGCAGTCTTACTGATGGTGACCTGGGCGGGCTGCTCTACTGGACGTGGGGAGGCGGGGGAAGGCTGTCTCATTGGGGACCGGGAGCTGGAGGTCTCACTGCTACGGGACCAGGGAGGGATCGGATTGTCTCACCGCGGGGGCGGGGGCCGGCGCCGGGCGGGCTGTCTCACTGCTGGGGACGGGGACGGACTGTCTCAGTGCTAGGGGCCGGGGAAGGGCGTCTTACCGCGGGGGCGGGGAAGGGTGTCTTACCGCGGCGGGGGCGGCCGGCGCCGGGGCCGCCGAGCTGCCGAACAGGTCGATGATGGAGGCCGCCTGACTGGAACTGCCGTTGGTCGAGCTGGCGGCCGGAGCGGCCGTGGTGGCCGCGGCGGCGCTGGTGGCCGCCGGAGCCGCCTCCGACACCGGCGAGCTCAGGAACGGGTTGGTCTTCTGATGCTCCTCCTGCACCGGTGGCGAACGGGGGTGGAGGAGGGCGGTTAGTGGCAATCAGCGGCGCGCAGTGGGCGAGTGATCAACGACAGACTGGCAGCACTGCACACGGAGATAGCGGTACTGATGGACATGCTCATAAATCTCACGAATGGCACGATCGATGGATGGCCAACACTAGAAAAGACACGCTCTAAAAGGCACAAACAGTGATGACAAACGCTACACGTAAATCACCAACCACCATACAACCGCAATTGTGATTAATCAAAGCGACATTTCCACCCAGCCTCCTCTAATGTAGGCAGCTCTCGCCTCTGCGGCGGCGCCGCCCCGTCCCGTTCTTACGGTTTGGTGTCCCACCTTGAGGTGCTCGAGGGCAGCCTCCTCATCTGCCAGCGCCTGCCAGCGTATCGCCTCGTCGACGCCGGTGGCAGAGCTGTCGAACGCAGAGCTGGTCGACGTCAGCGCCGTCACCGCCGACGAAATGTTGATCCTGTGACCGCACCGGCGCCGGGGGGCATGCAGCACACGCGCACACACACCGGTCAGTCATGCAGGGGGAGGGGGTGAGCGCCGGCCAGGGGTGAGCAGGCAGACGGGGCGTGCCGGGGCGAGGGGAGGGGGTGACACTGAGGAAACACTGGCGGCCCCGGACGGAGACGCGGAACCAGCCAGCAGTCCCTGAGCGTACCGAACGGAACGGGTGGTCGTTATCGAGGATACAACACATGGCGGTAAGGACAAAAAACAACGTTATCGAACTGATACCGCTGTAATACCGCTGTGAAGGCTGGCTGATTCCATAAATGGCACACGGCTAGCTATCTACAAATTATGCAAAAAACACCAGGTCACTACCCTGTTATTCCATGACACTAAATAACAAAATACGAACAAATAAGGTAGTGAGCTGCAAAAAATGGCTAGCCAACGCTACCGCCTGAAAGCGTACACAAAAGCACTAACGAGTAACGCCAATTAATGCTAGTTGATATTGCCGGAACCGAGACACCAAGACGAACGACGCATCAAAAACAAAAATCGTGCTCCAAACAAAAAGAAAATCTAAACGTAAACCAATAACAAAACAGACGTTACTTGAAGCGCATGCAAGGCGCCTTTGAAATGTGCGGTCACAGGAGCAATATGGAACAAAACCTGTCTGCCCTTCTGAAGGAACTATTGGGCAGTCTCTCCACTCAACGGATGCATTATGAGGTGATGATTTCGGAGAATTTCGATCAATCGCAAGATAAATTACTGACGTTAACGAGCATTGAACGTGAAAAGTTTCTCGGAACCTCGTAGTACTTATCCTAATAGACAGCTGGCAATTATTATTCCGAGTTGGCGCTCAAAAGTGAGCGATTTCGAGCTAAAAATATATCAATCTGCACACTGGACTATCGGGCTACCTTCAAACCAAACCAATAACCCCCAGTTTACTGCAATGCTAAACAAAAATACCAAGTCGTGGTGGAAATAGTGCGATAAAGAAGAAACCCCTGAGCGAGAGCTTTAGGTCAAGTGGGTGTCGGTGACCCGACCGGAGGTCAGACACAGGTCAGAGGTCACGCCAGACGGGACGCTGACCTGCTGGTGTTGGCAGTGCCCGCCTTCTTGCCCTCCAGGTGACCTAGGTGCTGCTCCAGCGCGTCCAGAAGGCTGCTCGGCGCCTTGGCCAGGTCAGGAATCTCACCCTTATCGACACCGATACGCTGCCGGGAAACAAGATAATACAATCACGACCGTCACAAGATCGCATCGATAAAATCAAGAGTTCTGGGTTATAGCGGTGAAAGTTCATTGGAATCGACAAAGAATGAGCTGATTGCCACCGATGTATGTAACGATGCTGTAACTCGTATGCTGTTGGTATGAAAACGAAACGATATGAACAGATTGGAATTATATACCGCAAGATGTAATATGCCCGATACTTGCGCAACATTTTCACTCTCAGGCCACAGCCAGTCTGTGGCCAGCAGGCCACAGACTTTGCGTAGGGCGCCAGGATGCGGCCGCGGACCTTAGTCCCCGACTGACCGGTGGGTGAGGGCGGTTCGGACGGTCCCAGACGGACGAAAGGGCCAGAGGGACGCGGCGCAGCCGAGCGGACACCGACGGAGCGGAGGACGGTGGATGGAACCGACCAGGGCGCCAGCGACGCCGGCACCGCCGCCACACAGACACAGACACGCAAAGGATGTGCAAAATCACATATTTGTAAGGAAAGGATGCGATGGACTATTGAGACGTCGTGATAACGATTTAAAGCGGTCTTAACAGATAATGAAAAGAGAGGAGTTGAGTCAGATCAGATATCACGATAGTGACAGGTAGGTGTTGCAAACGCCGGCAGTGGCCGGCCGGGGACGTCGGACTCACCTCCGCCACCTTCAGGAACTCGGCCACCTTGTCCATCCGAATCAAAAACTTCTTATACAGGTCCAGACCTTCCCGACACTGCTTCTTGTTCATCTCGAAATATTTCTCTGAAAAAAACAGTGCGGGGTAAAATAAAAAAAGAAAGAAAGAAAAAGTCCGTAGGTCACTCTGAGGTGATTTATTTCTAATCAATAACTCAGGTGACCTGCGGTCCCTTCTTGCCTTTTACGGGAACACACTTTGGCGAAGAAATTGGGCGCCGATCTCCAGCCAACAAGCTGAACGGATCGCATAAAAGACGGACGTGCTAAAGCGCGTCGGCGGCGGCTGGGCTGATATTCATGGGCGGCCGTCCCGCCTACCACCGCTCGATACCGACGGCTCCTGAGATATGGCACGTAGTGCCATGCCCTTATTAGACCAACATCAACGAGTGCATCCCGATTAGATCTGAAAGTGTGCATCATTCTAAGCTATACAGTCAAAGTAACGCTATCTCCGTTCAAAAGTTACAACCCTCCCACCACTACAAACTCGCTCTCTTCATCCGTTCACTTCAAACCATATCCCCCGTACTGTCCACCCCAATCTCATCTCTAATTTCACACCGCTAAGCTATCTCTCCCTCCCAATCACTGCTCTCCTACAGTCCCACCGCCGGCCCGGACCCTACCGAGCAGGTTGATGATGCCGTCGTTGTAGCAGGCGAACAGCCGGATCAGGTCGCGGAACAGGAACATGAAGGCCGTGTTCATGACGCCGTTGGTCAGCTCGTTGGGCGAGCAGTCGAACTCCAGCAGCGCGTCGATCTGGTTCTGCAGCACGGGCAGCGTCTTAAGCAGCTTCTCCGCCGCCATGCTGCGCAGAGTACCCTCCTCTTTTCTGCGGAACACAGGGAAACGCGCTGCTCAGTGAGCCGTGTGTCGTATTTGGCCGGTATCGAGGCGCCCGAGAAAGACGGGCTTGAGAGATCCGTGTGAAAGATGCGCACTTTCATGGATCCCTCAGTTTTCACAGCCTTTAGACGGTTCGTAAAATTAATTGCATGTTACGGAAAATAGCTCCTAAAAGCGATAAGAAAGAGTGACTTGCCGTATATGGATGCCAGCTAATTATCATACTTTTTATTCTGTGAACGATAAATCAATCAATCCATAGAATAAAACTCAATCAGCAGACAGCTTTTTGTCACAATTTTTAGTCGCTTCAGTGCGTGGCAACTGGCAACAGAAATGGAAAGGTCATGTTTCACTCAGGCGCAGAAGCTTCACCGTGACGGCAGTTGATTTCGCAAAGGGAGCGAACGGTTCACCGGCCACGTATGACGTAACTGGTCACGGCAGTGAGCGAGGAGCGGACTGGGGCACCCACGGGCCGAGCGGTTGGCCCGGGCCTGACCGTGAAACTGGGCCGCACGTCTACCTGGGATTGACACCACGGTACCCAGTAGCTGGCGCTCGCAGGTATAACATTCTGGCAGGTGTCATCGCATCACTCTCAGCAGTGCGACCAATGAAATGATCTAAAGAAAGAGTCTAAAGAAAACGCATGAAAACATTCTGAGGATAAATTTGAATGTTCTCGTGTTTAGAGGCTGTTACCCGAATCAGGCACAACTTGCATACCTGTTCAATATGTTCGCTTCTAAAAATATGTATGTTGAGCATTGAGCACACCTAAGCAGGCTTCCTAAAATTATGTATCGCGTTAGATCTTACTTTCATTTTCACACTCTGTGGCTCGCACAATACGTAGTGCAATGAATCAAGGCCGCCATTCAACACACCATCACAATGCCGAAAATGAGGAAACTTGTCGCAACAAACGTGTTACAATTGCGTTCCGATTCCTCAGCGGCGCCTTACTACACTCAAACGCAGCCGGTGCCTGCATTGTTGTGGTTACGATACGGCGCCCGTGCCGGTGACAGCGGCCACCGTTACCCGCTCGACCTTGTCGGGCCGGACTGGACCGGTCAGGCATTTACCGGCCGCTCGCGATGTCGGGGCGACACGGAGCACCGTCCCGACTGGGCTAATGGACGGCCCAAGTCGCGCCGACTCCGGCGGGTGTTGCGCAATCAGCTGCCAGCTGCGCGTCATACATCGGTCGACAGCGACGGCTCTGAACAGAAGGCGCGGGCACGGTCCGACGCACCAGCTGACTGGCCGAGTTCACGGACCCGCACATGGGGACCGAGTTTGTCGAACGGCCTTGCTGGGGACCAGAGTTCGACGAGCCGGCACTCCAGCACCCTCTCGGGTCCGTCCCAGCGTGCAGAGTCCAGGGCGACGGCGACACGGCGGTGCAGCCGTCCGGCCGTCTTTTTAATCGGGTCCGGGCGGCCGCTGCGCCACGGCCTGTTGCCGCGGCTGTCCGTCTGTCTGGCGGCGCCGGCCGGACAGCGGCTGCTGGCCGCGGCCAGTGCCGCCCCCCGCTCGACGCCGTAACGCGACCGGACACGCCGCGGCCCGGGCGGGGAGAGGAGAGCGAACCCGTGCGCCGGCCGGCCCCGGCTGAACAGTAACGACCGGCACCGCCAGACACGACGACCATTGAGCCATCCTGCACGGGAGAGGACCGGACACATCCCCTGACTGTGACCGGCCGGCGCGGCACGGCCGGACTGCGGCATCACAGCCACGGAGCTTTTGTTGACAGTTGGGCTGCACTTTAAAGTAAATGTTAGGGAATCTAGATCACCGATGCCGGATTTATCAACTTGTCATGAGAAACAACCATAGGCTACGTTGTAACTCGTAAGACCGTGAAAATATGCATGATAATTTGCCTCCGTTTTCTATTAAACGTGAGGTGGAGTAGAAAAGAAATCCTAGTTAAAGAATGAGGGTAACGTGCCCACTGCCCAGTGTACCGCCAACACAAACATCACTGGCCCGGTGATGACGCACATACACAATGCAGCCATTTCAGCGAAACGGCACAGTCCGCCCCCACCAGCAGCGGAGCCCATTCAAACACTGACCAGTTTCCCTTCTGTGGAACCATCAATCGAAGTTCTACTTCACACAGCTGACTCAGTTCCCGGCGACAAAACTTGAACGGCCAGACGGAAAAGACATCCACCATAAAAACTGCATATCACGGTACAGGAAACGACAATCCAGCGTAGTCAGCGACCGCGCCACGCAGCGCCCAATGACTTACCCGCGTTTGACTTTGCAGAAGTCGAAGGCGACAGCGCGATAGCTCATGGCCTTCTCGTTCAGGTACTTGGCGTATCGCCTAATGTAGGTGGACATGTCATAGCCTGGGGGCAGGGTTGGGGAGAGTGACCATCGGGAAGGGGTGCTCGCTCAATAAGACAGAAGAGGAAGACACGTAACAGGCACATTGGACACGTCTCGGCATCGAGTGTATTAACTTTTCAGTTCAGTCGTGGTCCAGTCAGGTCCGGTCCAACGTCAGGCCGGTCCATCGGAGTTGGAAGTGACCGAAATGGAAGCCAGCTGGAAGCTCCATTGTCGCGCTCCGAGACCGTCTGTGGTGGGTATCGATCCCTGATGAGCCCCCGCTGGCCGGGAAGGGAGGTCGGGGGAGGGGAGGGTCCACCCACCCACATCTCAGCGACTCAGCGCCGCCAGGCACGCATACAAACAACATTATTTCCCGGTCCGGTCCGGTCAGTACACCCTGGACCGAATGGTGCGGTGGACAGGGGGAGACGGGTTAGGACTGGCCGGAGACCAGTTTCAGGGGCCCGATTGAGGGTTACAGACAATAATGACGAGCAGCTGCAACGAGACCACGCTACCGTACAGACGACACTACCGAACAGACGACACGGGAGTTTGGGATAAGATCGCACACAGACAATTATAAGAGATCATGCTTACAAATATGACGTAATACAAAGGTGCCTGGTCATTACGGAATTATCTATTACAAAATAAATCGCCGCAAATGTACGTGAAGCAGAAAACATGTTTTTTTCAGAACTTCAGCGATGATGGCTGCAGTTACCCTCTAATAGGCCTAACAACAGTGTCCGTGCATTCTAACAGCTATAAACCAAATGCACTGTGAGTTCGGGTGGCCATCATTTTAATTTCGCACAGTAAGGTGCTCGTCAAAGAGGGCTAAATCCAGCCTCATCGACTTTCTTCCCAGTGCCGGCCAAGGCCACGTCTCCTTCCGTGACCCAAGTGCTGAGACTGAGAGCACCCGTCGCTCTGCCACCGGCCTCCCAGTCCCGACCGAGCCCGAGCCACCCCTCCCCTCCCCCCCTCCCTCCCCCTGTCGGTCACCAGGCCGGTATCGATAACACCGACACCGGACATTTCGAGCCGCGAATATGCACACGGCGGCCGAGGTAGGCCGTCCGGACCGGGTAAACTAGCCGCGGAGGACGGACGGCACTAACTTTCCTCCCCAACGACACGGAGGGGAGGGGAGGGGAGGTCTACGAGCGGGAATGCAGGTAGGGTTCAGGTGGGGGACCTTTCCTCCCCACTGACACGGAGGGGAGGAGGGGAGGGGAGGGGTGAGCTACGAACGGGAAGTTGTTGTGGGTGTGAGTCAGACCGCCCAGACGGCATAAGGATCGTTATTTTTAGGGAATGTCTTACTAGACATTAGACAAGGGTCAGACAGGCAATTCAAAGTGAAATGAGTGAAACCTCATTCAATAGCAAGGAACGTCAGTGGATGCAAGTGTGATGTAATTACTGATAAGTGAGTCAGTGCGATGCATGGAAAAACACAAGGCATGCAAAGTAATATGTGTGGATATCATTTCAACGAGGCAACTAGCTTCACGTACTAAAAATCGTAACCGGGGTTGAACCTGTAGTTGACAATTATAGCGTCTAGACGGAAATGGCCAGGTATTAACACCACACAAACGACAAAAACAACTGAGACAAATACCAACACGAGCAATAAACAGAGCTCGACTACCACTCGACAAGTACTCCACATACGCCGTAACTAATTCCACGGCTAAAACGACCTCGCAGTCACGACACGTTCGCGCCACTGCCATCACTTTCCTCGATTGCTCATGCTCATTTCTCTGCGCGAATATCGGTGCGTTATGTGCAAAAAAGAAAGACTGAAAGAGAGGAGCTGGGGCTGACAAGCACATGCTGATAGCTGCGTCCGAGAGCGGCGCTCAGCCCCGTTGACAGGCGGAAGGTAGCGAGAGGCTCTTACTTTGGCTGGCGTCTGAGATTGTGTGCGGACAGAAGCGGTTTCTGATCAGTTCACTGGTTATCGCAGCGCGCAGCAGAGCGCCACATCAACCGAGTGAAGCCAGGCAACTCAAACAAAGCCAGAATCCCCGCCACAAGAAACGGAAACCTGAGCTCAGCAAAAGCAGCTGTAGCCAAAAATAACAGTTGCGTTAGAAAGCCGTGTTGGTTAAGTGAACGGTGAGTCTAGGTTTGAGCTATTGGATACTAATTAATGTGCACCTTAGTTAGTCTTCTATTTAATTTGATCCACCCAGCGAGACCCTATAACCAGCGACTCTCGGCGTAACTCGCTACTTTTACAGTGTCAACTATGTAAGATAGACATTGTTTACTCACCGCCAGTTTTGTCCAGGAAAGAGCCGAGTTGGAAGTTACAGTTGCTGGATGCCAAGTACTGAGTAAACCTCTGTGGAACAGAAACAACACGAGTTTACAACACCAAATTCGACACATATCCGTGAGACAAGACATTCTTGTTCACAACCCCCGCGTAGTTTGTAAACCTTTGTAAACCCGGAGTTGCTGCTAACACGTCCAGGACATATTACATCCCAGTTTATGACTCCGCCGTTGTGGAAGTTGCCGCTGACGGAACATATTACATTCCGGCATATATAACTCCGACAAAGAGCTGTCCAGGCGGTCCATCAGATGCCTAAACACGACCCATTAAACAACAGACATTTCACTATGCACTCGGGTGTCGGAGCGAGAGGGGCACCCGGCTACCACCACGTGTCTGAGAGCTGTTACAGTAATCCACTATCATCCGGCTCATTTCCCGAACTAATCGGCATTTGCGCCAGGATATTGACAGCTTATCTTGTAACAACGAACTGATAAGATAACACGAGCTACTACTTCGGCATTGAAATAATAATTGCATGAGACCGACACAAAGATCGAATAAAGGACGGGCTAATCCGCACACCCATGACAACAAACATAACTCATAAGCAACGATTCAATCCTCTTTTAACACCCCAAAGCCTGACATAAAACAGCACAACGCAACCATTTCCGTCACGGACCGAAACAAAGCAGTGTTCAGCGAACACCTGCACGGCTAGCAGCTTGGCTAGCAGCTCGGCCGGCCGGCGTCGTACCCACCTCGTTTCCGTAGCACATGAGGTGGTGAACGGTGATGAGCGACTTGAACACCACCACCCAGGAGGAGTTTTGCGTGCGCTCGATCAGCAGGTTGGCCATCTGCGGTATGGAGACGTTCGGCTCGTTGGTGCAGTGCAGGAGATCTGAAACACAGGGGGAACGCGTCACTGGACTGGGGAAGAGTGGTCGCCAATCGGTCCCCGAGGTGGGTGAGATTCAAACTGGTTAGGCAGCCGGCTGCACTGAATTACCACCAGCCCGCGGTTACAGACTACCAATGCTGGGGAGTTCAGCCCATTCAGCACAAAGCCAGCGGCATCAAACAAGATGATCATAAAAGTAATGGCCATGCGCTTAACTCATCTCCGAAAATAGCATCAAATGCATCAGCTAAACGATTAACAAAACGAGTAAATCTCTCATAAACTTCTCTGCAGACTGGTGCTATGATGTTAAACTAATCCCACTCGGCCGGAAGCAGGCCGTCGACCGGCGTATGAATGATTAGCCTCCGGACGGCGGCGCTTCTTCACGGCAGCTCGGCCGGCGGACTGCAGCGCCGACCCCGGGTCTACTCACAGTCGAGGTGTTTCTTTTTGGGTCCGAGCAGCTCCTCTGTGGTAGCCTTGCAGACGGCCTTGGCCAGCCCCTGGCCGGCGAGGCTGTGTCGGGCAGCATTGAGCCGGTCGGCGATCGTCTGTCCCTGCGCCGCGGACATCACCTGAAGGGGACGGGGGGGGGGAGAGGGAGCGGTCAGCGGGGTCACGGTCCCTCGCCTGGAGGGGTGAGCGGACGGGAGCGGTCAGTGGGACACGGGTCGCTAAGTGGCAGTCGTGAGGTCACTGAGCGCCGGCCGGAGGTTATCGGATGTCGAAAGTGAGGTACATGGAATGGCAGATCACGGCACACGTGGAGACGGCATGCAATGAGTCTAACAACATGACACCGCATATAATCTTCTCTGTTTACATGAAAATCATCAGCTTCCGCTTCATACAACCATACCGTAACTTCTGGATAACAGAAAGAACCAACCACTACAGCTCATGTATATTCACCGTACAACGGCGATAGTGGCAATCAGGCCCGAACAAAGCTCACAATTTGCCCACCAACGGTAGCAAACCGCCCATTCCCTTCCAGAGGAGCTTTGGCCATCACATGTGCACATAGTTTTGCATTATCTGTGTCAGAAAACTCAACGTCCACTCATAAGTGTGCAAATTGTGAGCGGCTGCCGCCCGGTCCGCCGGGCAGTGGAGCGTTTATGGAGCGACTGTGAGTCACGCCTGAGTGGGGAGGGGTGGGGGTGAGGGTGTCTCGGGAGGGGAGGGAGTAGGCAGGGGAGGGATTGGACTGCATCACACTGATCAATGACACGACTTTCGACTCGGCTAGCTCGGAGCGGGGTGGGGCAGGGCGGGGCGGCGGCGACCCGAGCCGAACTGACATCGGATATAATTCCGAGCATTTAGTTTCTAGCATTGGGCTTACTGATCCTTAACAAGTCCTGCAGTTACAGAACTGAGCAAATATCATGTGTCACTCTTCTAACACAACTGTATACAAATATGACCTCCACCCAAGGTGTGTACCTACTACCTAGCTACCTGTTTGATATGAGTCTTGTCATACCTACATAACTAAATGTTAAGAGGACATTTTCAGTAGTCTGAAACACAATCAGATGTAGAGTAGGTGAACATTCAATTACACATGTCACATTTTCCTTCAAAATACATGCACAATATATAAGCTGAGCAGCCAAGCATGTCACAAGAAGTGGAATAGAAACAATGAATAGAGAGCCCCTGCCCCCTTATGCATGCACATGTGATTCAGGATTGATTTCATGTATAAGAATAGGATGGATTGGCAAGGCAATTACATAGCTATCAGAACAAAAATAAAAAATGCAGTGTCACATCTAAAAATACTTAAAAACATGTTAGTAGAGGGGTTATTGATCTATTTACATATACCATAAAATCTCAGCTTGGACTTCAATGATCTAGTTGCTTTGAATGAGTATCTGATGTCAAACTAAGATGCACACTGTACACTGTCTAGCATTGCAAATAGAAAGAATTCATTTGAAAGTTGTTAAGAGATAGAAAACAAACCAGAGCTGCGACCTAAAAGTTATACAAACACTAAATGCTTAATTGAATCATGAGAAATAAATATCTCCATAAAGGGGCAAGGGGAGTTTATTGTGATCTATAGTGGTGAGTGAGCAGGAATTCTATCAAAAATCTTTCATCAGGGCCACCTTTGTAGCAACATTTTAAGCTACACAAACTCCAATGCACCATATGATACACAAATGCAACCAACCAGGGATGCGGAGCCGTGGAAATTTCAGACGGCTCCGGCTCCGGCTCCGGCTCCGGAGAAAAAAATCGGCTCCGGCTCCGGCTCCGGCTCCGGGTGAAATGTTATGGCGGCTCCGGCTCCGGCTCCGGCTCCGAGTAAAATGGTCCGGCTCCGGCGGCTCCGGCTCCGGCGGCTCCGGCTCCGACTCAGTAAATCCCCTACGCAATCAATTAAATACGGGTGGAAGAAAAATTGGATTGGTTATACGCGTTACTCTTTGCCATGACCGGCTCACCGCGTCCCCGCGCAAACGCACCTCGGAGAGAACTGGCAGAACAAAGGGCTAGGAAGCGATGGCATTGGAAACGCAGTCGCCGCGAATCGGAGTTCAGTGAACCATCGTAAGCTGACACCCGTCTCGGCTGCATTGGGGGGGGGGGAGGGGTGGGGGGGGTGTGGGATGAGACGGTGCTGGGAGTCGCAGTCCACTGCACTGGTTTGAAAACAATGGCCGTCACCTGATGACTGGTCCTCATGTTCTGGGGATGCAGTAGACGTGGGGGGGGGGGGGAAGAGCAAACAGGAAGTTGTTTGCGTACTGTGGGATACTGGGGATATTCGGATTTTTTCATTCACTTGATGGCCCATGACGTAAGTACCATATGTTTTACTGCCTTGTACTGTCAAACCGAACTAGGTCAATTATTTTTTTTCCTCTTCAAAAAATAAAAAGGAGCCGGAGTCGCCCCCTTTTTTGGCGGCTCCGGCTCCGGCTCCGGCTCCGGGCTATATTGTTTCACGGCTCCGGCTCCGGCTCCGGCTCCGGGCAAAATATGCCGGCTCCGGCGGCTCCGGCTCCGACTCCGGCTCCGGCTCCGCATCCCTGCAACCAACACTATAAAGTTGATCAGAAGAAATCCTAATCTAGTAAAATTAAAAAAGGATATGATTCATGAAGCAAAAGAATTAGCCAGTCATTATTTTGTGAACAAAGAACATTATACCTTTCTTACACATTGTGCACAACCATCTTTAGCCCAATACAATTACCAAAATGTCTTTTTAACAGGACAGCAATTAAGTGACAAACACTGTTCCAAAATTCACACTACACTCAGCACATCTTAGAATTACATAGAAGCCAAGTAGTAACTTAACATTCTGCTATTGATTAGAAATCTGACTCAGCCCACTTTTTATCCATTCAGTCAAGAAGGTCCAAGCAGCACCTGAAGGTCTACTTGTAATTTATAGGCACATCATTGGGACAAACCATGTTCAGGATTTTTACGTGGGACTGGTGGGGACTGGAAAGGCAGTAACTTTCAATGTCAATTTTCAAATGTAATAAAAATTCAAATATAATTTGCATTTTACTTATTTATCAAAACAGCAAGTCAAGGTATGGTATAGCAACTTCCTTAAAAACTTAATATTATGCATAAAATATTAAAACAAAGAACTTATTTTTAACTTTCTGACATCTGCCAAACTTTCTTATTCCATCATACCTAGCCATTACAATTGGATGGGTTTGGATTAAGTCAAACAAAACAAAGAACAGCACAAAACATTTAACACATAATTGCAGCCCATTGCACAGCACACCCAACAACCACACAAATACACTGCACAGTGCACACATTCCGATTCATGTCATCACATGCCGAGATGCCAGTGAACCCTTGAGGCCAGAGCAGCCTTATTTTTTTGTTAGCTCTTCAAACTAGCAAAATAAAATAAAATAAAACTGCAATATCCCCACTAAAAAGTACCTACCCACTCACCTTAGTTGTTTGGTGACTTGCGCTCAGAAATTCTTGAAATTATCCAGCCGCTTACATGTATAAAGCAAGCAGTAAAAAAGTTGAAACTTCTCGCTAATTTCCACTAGACTTCAAGGTGATCAGCTGTAGAGTCTCTCAGTGTCATTTGGGGGAAAAACAATTAATTATTCCACCCCGCACTTCACCCAGCAACCGCAACGTCACCATCCAAGTGTGCAAAGACCGCAAGAAAAATGCATTATGCGACAAAGGCGACGTCTGCGCCATTAACGCCGCAGGTCGTACCGTTCACGGTAGAATCGACACCGCTTCAGCTAGATACTACCGATCAGCTGACTACATTAGTAAACGCTCGGCTAGCTACTTATAAATATCTACCAGTTTCCAAGGACTTCATCTACTCCGTCCGCTCTTCGCCCCTAAACAACGTCAATAAAAGCGCCTAAATAAATGCCCATTACATGCACCATCCAAGTGACTTTTATATCTGACTCGGATAACCTGATGGTCCGATCTCTTTCCATGGCCATCCTCAGAATGCGCACATTACGGTCCTTCCAACCGTTTCATGCCCCCGTACAGTGGAGTGACCCGCTTGCGCTGCTTCGTGCCAGTCTCCTGTCCCCGGGATTAGTGGCCGCACCGGCACATCATGGCGCCTAACGCCTCCCGACGTTGTCTCGTGTCTCCAACGGATGGGTCTATCCTGCCGATATTTTTCTCGTGTCATTACGAGCCATGAGGTGCATTAATCCCAAGATCGATACACCAACACTTCTGCATGGCACGTAGCAGGCCTGGTCGACCGGAAAGCCACATAAAGAGATGCATAAACTTGTATTAGACAAGCGAGATCTGGTGGCAACACACTCATCGCACTCATGACTGACGGCAGACGAACATACAATTGGAGACAGTGGTACTAGCTCACTAAGTAGTCGGTACATGTAGCATCGTCGAAGTCGAGAAGGCACTGAAGACGGGACATAACCGCGTGATCGCCCCGACGAGGAAGCAATGAGCTGAGAGCGATGATATATAAAACAGGATGACGCTGTACACTTCATTTCAACGATAACACTACACGTTTGTACGAGGCGACAGCTATGCCCAGGACACTGTTTCTATGTTTACAATCGCACACTGATATGCCCCACACTATTTGACTGCGCACGGTTAAAACCACTGGATGTGAGTGAACACTGGGTGCATTGGTCCTTCTCGAAGAAAGCTACTCCGGAATTCTAACAGAAAGTGGCCTCTGCCCGGCCAGTAAAATGACACTCTACTGATGTATCTTATCCAGGAATGATGCGATGTTGCAGTTTCCCAGCAGTTTCCTGGCATCAATTCCGGACGAAGCGCGCTTGCGCTTGGAATCATTGGACTCCTGAAAAAATGCAACAGGTTATGAACAGCAAAGACGACACACCAAATAGGCCAAGTGAATTCAAAGGAGACTGAAAACAAAACTAACACATTACCGATTCGGTTCTGGAGTGCTGTGAATAATTCGTCAGACACAAGTGCAAAATCGGCCAGACCAATAACGATCTCATCATTCGATGGCCACATATTCAGGTAATCCTCCTCCCCCCCCCCCCCACACACACGCCATAACATCCGTGGCTGCTACACACTATCTAGTGACCTTTACGGCCAACGCGGCGTCGGGCTCACCTGGTCCGAAGATCCGGAGTCGTGGCGAACCCTCTTCCCCCGAGACGCCGCCGAGTCCCTGGCGCCTCCCTCTGGCGCATCCTGTCGAGGACGGCCGGCGCGACTGCCCTCGTCCGGCTCCCCGCGCTGCCCTCCGCTCTTCTCACGGTTCTCCTTGGCACCCTTCTCCCTCCGGCTGTGAGACGGCACGGCCGACTCGTCAGCACGGCTGACCTTCCTCGGTCTCTCCCGATCTTCGTCCGAGCGCTGACCCTTACGCCCGCCGCGGTCCGGCTCGCCGTCGTCAGGAGTGCCACCCGTCCTCTGATCACGCGGGTTTCTGCTCCAGTGCCACCGGTCGTCTCTGAAGGCGTCACCAGAGTCACCGCCGCCCTGTGCAGCCCGGTCCTTTCGACGCTTTGCCTCACTCCGACCGGCGCCGTTCGCCGCCCTGTGATCAGCCGGCCCGCGGGTGGAACGCTCGTCAAACTCACCCCGGCCGTTGGTCCGCTCGAAATCCCTGCCGCCCTGCCTCTTGTTACCCAACCGAGAGAACACACTCGAGCCTCCCCTGTCGGCACTGGCGGGTGGACCTCGCCGCCTGTCGGCCTCCTCCCAGTCCCGTCCCCTTCGGTGAGCGTCCATTGTCCGCGCTCCGTCCCGGCGGTACCTCCCGGCCCTGTTATCGCTCAGCTCACTGCCACTGTCCACGCTCCTGTGACCCTGACTGCCGCTGCCACTGCTGTGTCGCCGCCTCCGGTCAGTAGCTCTGACGTGGGGAGCGTCACCGCCAGCCCAGTCTCCACGCCGCGCGCCGTCACCCGGCGGCCGGCGCGGCCTACCAGGTCCGTCAGCGGGTCTTCCCGACCGCTCGGGCGACGTGTCGCTCCTGCTGTTCCGGCGGCCCCCGCCACTGTGTCGCCGTCCGGGCCTGTCGCCGCCCGAATCACGTCTCCCCTGCTCTCTGGCGGAAGAAGGCGGTCCCCCACGGCCGCTGTCCAGCTCCCCTTCCTCAGCCGAGGACTCCCGAGTACGGTCGGGGTTCTGCTTCTGCTTACTCCATCCCTCCACCAGCGCTGTCTGGTGATTTCCCACATCTTCTGTCGGTACGGGGCGGCGACTTTTGCTGGCCTGGCCCGGCGCCTTGTCGGTGCGACTGTCGTCTCTCCTCCCATCGCTTCTGGACGGCGCTGGTCTCTCGCCGCTGCCGTCACCCTCCGTACGTCCCTCCCCGGTCGACTGCGTCCTGGGCCGGTCCAGTTCAAAGCTTTTCCTGCGGTCGGGGCCGTCGCCGGCGCCGCCAGAGTCGCGGCGCACCCAGCGGTGCACTGTCGACACCCCTGCGGAGGAGGATGTCGGCGGCGCGCCGGCCGGCGCCGCGGCTGAGGGTGGCGGCCCGTCCAGCTGCGTGCTGAGACTGCGTTTGACTGACGCCAGACTCTTGTCGCCAGGGACAGGAGCGGCCGGGGGCGGCCCGCCGCGGACTCTCGCTGGACTGGGGTTGCCCACACCCAGGGCGTTGTCCATCAGGTCTGAAGACGTACTGTGGAAACAGATAGAAGACACGGAACGAATGGGTCAAAGCAAATACTAGAGGTGGGGACAGTATCACATACGCACACTTGTAGATCGGCAAATGTTCGCAGCACACACCTCTCTCCATAAAGGTTCCGCTGACACATATAACTTGTCGATGCAAAGCAATTTAGTGTTTTACCGAAAAGATGTGCAATGAAGTTTGCCACTATAGCATACTGCATATACAGTTACTTTGTTAAGTTACATAAAATGGACAGAATTGAAGCTCAACATACGAACTTTTAAGCTGCTAGAAGGCCAAAAACTGATACTAAGGTACGGTACGAAGCTGCCACTATAAATTTGGACGTCAGGCAGTAAATCAGGCAGCTCTACTTACCTGACAGCCGTCTTTTGCAGCACTCCTTTGAAGGAGAGCGGCTGCTGCCTCTCGCCGTCAGCGGAGCGCCGGCCGGCCGATCGGCGCCGCTCCAGCTGGGCCAGGAACTCGCCGGCGTCCACGTCATCGCCCCAGCCGCCCGGCGGAGGCAGGTCCACTAGCACATAGTACGGCGAGATGGTCAGCCGGCTCATCGGGTCGTCCTCCTCCTCGGTGTCTTCCTCCGACTCCTCCGGCTCCGCAGCCGCCGCGGGAGGCGGCTGGGTGCGGACCGAGGGGCGCCCAGCGGAGGGAGCGGCCGTCTGGGTCGCCGGAACCTCAGCTGCTGGCGGTCGGGCGGCACCAGCCTGAGGGATAGACCCCGTCTGGCTGGCCGGCGGGTCAGGCCGTCGCTGGTGGTCGGGGTCAACCTTCTCCGTTTCTCTGCCGTTCGCCATGTCACCGCCACTAGCTCTGCCCTGGTCACTTCTGGAGATAGTGGTTCGGTCACCAGCCCGCCCATTAGGTCTGCTTCGGCCGGCTTCGCCATCATTTCCGTGGTTGTTCTTCCCTGTACTACCGACATCTATCTTCCCTTTTTGGTCGTCATCTAGTCTACTGCCTGGCTTCTTTCTTCCTTCTTCTTTACTTTCACTCTTCACATCACTGTCACGGCTCCTGTTCCCACTGGGTTTTCTGTCACTACCTTTCTCACGGTCTTCGGTGCGGAGCGGCGCTTTCCGTTTTCTATCTGCATCGGACATCACGCTACTCGCCACAGACTTAGGTTTTCCATCACTGCCCGACCTTGCACCATCACGGTCTGACTTCGTTTGATCACGGTCTGATTTCGAGCGATCACGGTCCGACTTTGAGCCACCACGGTCCGACTTCGACTGACCACGGTCCGATTTCGACCGATCACGGTCCGATTCTGAGCCAGGACGGTCAGACTTTGAGACAGCACGGTCTGACTTCGACTGATCACGGTCCGCTTTCGACCGATCACGGTCCGATTCTGAGCCAGGACGGTCAGACTTTGAAGCAGCACGATCCGACTTCGACTGGTCACGGTCCGATTTCGAGCGATCACGGTCCGATTTCGACCGATCACGGTCCGATTCTGAGTCAGGACGGTCCGACTTTGAGCCGGCGCGATCAGAAGCTGATTTATCACGGTTCGATTTTGACCGACCACGGTCCGACTCTGAAGCGGGACAATCCGACTTTGAAGCAGCGCGGCCCGACTTAGACCCATCACGACCAGACTTAGGGTCATCACGGCTTGATTTTGAGGCATCTCGGCCTAGTTTTGCGGCATCACGGTCCGACTTTGAGCTGGCACGGCCCGAGTCTGACCGATTTCGGTCCAATTGTCCCCGTCGACCAGGACTCTGCGGTCTGGTTTTGCCGCTCCTTCCCAGCACCGGCGAATCATCTATTTCTGCAGCGGCGGAGACTGACGACTTCCTGTCTCGAGCACCGGCCATGCTTCGCTTGGGTTGACCCCGACCAAGGCCTGCCCGAGAAAAGTCTGTGGGGGAGAGGTGACCGTTAATGCCCTTTAACGCATAGCAGAATAGGCGGTACGAACTGCTTAAAATTTGGCGGATTATATAAGATCGAGTAATCTAGCAATTCTAGCAAAGATATCTCTCATTCAAGGTCACAAGTTTCTTAACTTTCAAGGTTAGCTACCAAGGCAAAATGTATGACTTTGTCCCTAAAAAGAATCAAAGAGTACCAACCGCCCGCATCTAAAGCCCACCTAACGACTAGATGAAACAGCACCATTACACAATCGGAACATGCAGGACTCGCTCGCCTCCAGCATTGACCCACCTGTCGGCTGTGTGTCCGGCTCGTCCTGACCGTGGACATCCCGCAGCGCGGCCATCAGAGAGTCCTCCGGCAGCATCTCCAGGTGGTCGGGCCCAGCCGCCTCCGGCGCCGCCTCCGGCGAGCACGCCGCCCGCTCGGACCGCCCGCCATCCAGCGGAGTGGCTGCTCCGTCCGTGTCGTCCGTCTCGATCACCAGACGACCCAGACCCGGCGAGGCGGTCGTGACGCTGGAGGCCAGCGGCGAGGCGGCAGCGGCGACGGCCGCCGACACGGCGCCCGCGTCGCTGCTGTCCTCACTGGCGGGCGGCAGGCCGGCCTTGCGGAGTATCTCGGCCTGCGTCGGGCGGGCCGGCTCCGCTGGGTCGACGCCGGGGTTGGAGACGGACGCAGGCGGGTTGGGCGAGTCGACGACCACCGTCTCGTCCAAGGAGCTCCCACTGCTACTACTGTCGGGACGCACGGCGACCATGGTCGTGTCGACGACGGGCTCGGTGCCGACGTCCAGCTCAGAGTCGGAGTCGCCGCCGCTGTCCGCGGCAGCAGTCGGCTCGGCGGCGGGCGCGTCACTGCCCGACGACACCGACGGGTCCACGTGCACGTCCACCACCACCTCGCCGTCACTGTCCACCAGTGTCTCTGTGACGCCGACTTCACAGTCCGCAGGGACTGCGGAGGGGGCGGTCACAGACACCGCCGTCCCGTCCGCTGGGGCGGCACTGACCGAGGGTGCAGTGGTGACCACGCTGACGGCAGAACTGACCGTCACCGCCGGCGAATCGGCAGGTATGATGGGCCGCTCCTCGATTGGGTCCTCATCAGTCGAAGACTCGTAAGGGACGCTCTCCAGTCCCCAGCTCAAACCCATCTCCCTAGCCACCGACTCCAGGGTGTCCTCTACTTCATCCTCAGATTCGTCTGAGCTAGAGGGCAGTGGCCGAGTTTCTCGGCGTCGCTTAGAGTCAGGCTTCGCCGCAGGTGACCCCTTTTTCGCCGGTGGCTGACGCTTCACAGGCGTCCTTCGCCTCGCTAATTTTGTCTGCTTCACAAGAGACTGCTGCTTTGCGGGGGTTCGAGACTTGGCCGGTGACTTTTTCTTTGCCGGCTTTTCACCCTTTAGCGGTGACCGTCTAGCGGCTGATGCTAGCCTCTTCGCTGGTGATCGCTTCTTTGGCGAGCGCGACACCTCGGTTGGCTGGCCGCCCTCCGCGCCCGGGTAGCTGTTCGCACGCAGGGGAGGGACATATGTGTCGTCCGGCGAGTCCGAGGAATCCTCCGACGAACTCGAGGAGCCGGACGACGATGACGATGACGAAGACGAGCTCGAGTTAGACGAGTCAGAGCCGTCCGAAGAGGAGCTGCTAGAACTGTCCGACGCTGCGCTACCGCTGAGCGAGCTACGGGATAGGTTCTGACCCGCCAGTCCCTGGGCACCGCTCGGATCCAACGGAGGAGCAACTGTGCCCGGTTGTGACGGAGCCGCAGAAGGCGCCGAACCTAGGAGCGTCGCTGACTTCTGGTCCGGGGTCCCGGCGGTGTGCTGCAGGATCGGCGTCTGGGTGACCGCAACGTCCCCCTCGCGGGCGACACGCTTTCGCGGCGGGCTCTTCCGGGGAGACTTCCGTCCGTTCGCGGCGCGCTGTAAAGCCGCAGGCAGAACCTGCTGGCTAGAGACATCGGACACTGATCTTTGTAAAACGGCTGGAGAGGCCCACCGTCCGCCGGCAGATCCGCAGACGCCTGTGACAGTGGCAGCCCCCGCCGGCGCGGCGACCATGGTGGTGGCGGCCGTCGAGGGGGGCGCAGTAGGCAAGCAAGCTGCAGCAGCAGCCCCCGATGTAGCCGTCACGGCGGCGGAGCTGACAGAGGAGCCAGAGATAGTGACCACAGGAACCCAGAACATTCGAGGCGCGGATCCAGGCGCCTTGGGGTCGCCCCCTCCATGATGCATTAACAGCAAGTGCGGGACTTGCTTGACACTAGTGCTACTTGTCGTTGTCGGCGTTGCTAGTTCAGGTGCCTGGGTGGACGGCGCGGATCCCGAAGGTGCTGGCTTCACTGGTGACGATGGTTTAATCGGTGAAGATGGTTTTTCACGTGATGGCGGTTCCGTTGGTGATGAGGATTTTGCTGGCGAGGCTGGTTTAGCTGGTGATGCAGATTTCGCATCAGCCGGATCTTCACAAGCCTTATCGATATTTTCTTCCGTTTTTACTGGACTTTTAGACTGTTGCGTATTTTTTGTAGGTGCCGCAGTTCGCTTGGGGCTTTTCCCGGCGTTCTTTATGGCTTCTGCCCTCTTCAAGGCTTTCTGGCGCTCCATGCGTCGCACGGCAGCTCGCGTTATCCGACGCTCCGCAGGCGATGAGGCCGCGATGGAGGGTATCCAGCGTTTCTTTTTGGCAAGAACAGACGCCGCTGCCGCAGCCTTGCCTGCGGAGGGCGGGGAACGAGCGAAGATCGGGGGAGAGGCCGGCGCCGGTTCGCTCGGCGGTGCTTCGGGCGACTCTGGCGCGGTCGGCTCCAGCTCGTCTGGCGCGGTCGGCTCCAGCTCGTCTGGCGCGGGCGGCGGCGCCGCTGAGGCGGTCGGCGGTGGCTCGGGGCCTGCTCTGGCCGGCGAAATGGCCGGGAAGCGCGCCTCCAGCTGCCGCTCAATCTCCTCACCGAGCTGGCGCCGCGTCGGCCCCACCGGCCGCGGCTGGCCGAGCGAGGGCGGCGTGCGCGGAGTGCGTGGGGTGCGCGGCGTGCCCGGTGACGCCGTGCGGGGAGAGGCGGGGGACCCTTCAGCGGCCGACGGCGCTGGTGCGCCCGCCGCGGGCCGCGGCTGTCCGCTCGGCGAGCTCTCAGAGGGCCGCCGGCGCACGGTCGGTGTCTGTATCGGGGGCCAGTCTTCCACGCGCACACCGCCGCCCGCCTTGTCCGGTGTGACCAGCTCCAGCTCGAAGGCCGACGCTGAGCTCACGCGGTCTGAGAGTCGAGTGGGCGCCAGGCGGCGCGGTCCGCCGCTGCGGCGCCGCGGGCTCGGTGGCGGGGGAGCGGGCGCTGACTCTGACTCCGCCGGTGCCGGTGTCGGAGCGGCAGGCGGCGTCGCGCTGCCAGAGGTCTCTGCCAAGGTGGGCAGGTCTGGCGATCCCTTCAGCCGGCGACGGATGGCCTTCAGGTGACGCAGGTCAAGTCGCTGCTGCCGCGGCGGTGTGCTGAAGTCGAGCGCGCGCACATGGCTGCGCCGGCGCGGCGTGCTGGCGCTCTGCCGGCGGCCGGCGCGCGTCGGGCTCGGCCGGCCGCGCGGCTGCGTCGAGGGGGCCGCCACCGAGGCACGCTCCGCCGACGAGGAGGCCACGATCTTGAGCAGGCTGGCGAGCCGCGGACTGATGACCGGGCGCTGCTGGGACGGTCCCGGAGACGGCGAGCCGGGCGCCGGATCGGAGGGAGGCGCCGCCGCCGCCGTCCCGCTGGGAGCCGCGTCATCAGCCGCCGCCGGCGGAGACTCGGTGGCCGGCAGAGCAGGCGCTCCCGCAGTGGGAGGAGAAGCGGCGTCTGGCGACTGGCCGGGAGACGGCGCGTCGTCGTTCGCCGGGCCCGGGGAGGACGGCGGCGAGGGGGTGTCCGCTGGCGCCGGCTCGCTCGGCATTGGGCTCGGAGTCAGGTCGGGCAGCACAGGCTCGCTGGGCGCCGGCGACGGAGTGCCCGTCAGCGGCATGCTGGGCATATGGCCAGCCGACGCTGGCGGCGTGGCCGGGGCAGCGGCGGGACTCTTGCTCGACGCGGGCGACGCGGATGACGCAGCGGTAGGACTTTTGCTCGCAGTGGGGCTTTTGCTCGCAGTGGGGCTTTTGCTCGCGGTGGGGCTTTTGCTCGCAGTGGGGCTTTTGCTTGCGGTGGGGCTTTTGCTAGAAGCTGGCGACTTGGCCGGTGCCTCGGCTGGGCTCTTGTTAGCTGCTGGCGAGCCAGCTGGCGCAGTGGTGGGACTCTTGTCTGACGCCGGTCCACCATCCTCCGAATCACCACCGCTCGCTCCTTTTGATTCTGTGGGGTAAAAACAAAGCGGCGTGTTTAATGCAAAATGCTCAGATTTATTCACTTAACTAAGCAATTATGCTGAGAGGCGAGAGTTAAAGTCAAATATTCGCGCATATTTTGAGACTTAGGAGCATGTTATCTTTCAGCAACGACAACAAAAAAGCTACGATGAGTACTTAAAACGTCTCAGCCGCCGGCGTTTGACGAAAACGCGACACATTTGTGAAACATGACAAGGGATATTCCATATTTGAGACTCACCTTCCGCCTTTTTCAACTCTTCCGCCTTTTTCAACTCTTCGGCAAGACGCTTCTGCTCATCGGAGCGCTTGACCGATTCTTTCCGCATGGCGGCGTAGTGCGACCTGCTCATCGGCTTGCCGAACATGGTGTAGGCATGCAGCGGCACGCCGCCCACCTCGCCCACCATGAACCCAAAGGTGGGCCGCGTGGACGGCGGCGGACACGTGCTGCCCTGCTGCTGCACCAGCAAGCTGGAGCGCGGCGCCGAGTCGGCGGCAGCGCCCTTCGCCGAATCGCCAGCGCCACCACCCTTTGCTGAGTCAGCCGCGCCGCCGCTCTTCGATGGATCATCAGCGCCGCCGTCCTTAGCTGGGGCGCTGGCGTCAGCCTTTGCTCGATCGCCAGCTCCTTCGCCCTTTGCCGGACCACCAGCTCCTTTCGCAGAACGCTTCGGCCGCCCGGTCACCGGTTTCGCGGGCTCTGCCACCTTCTCTGCCTTCTCCGCCCCAGACTCCGAGCCCGAATCCGACATCAAGTCGAGGTCCGGCTCCGTGTCCGGCTCCTCCCCAGACAACGACACCGACACCGGCTCCGACTCAGTGGAGGGCTCCTCCGGTGCCGGCTCCGACGCTCGCTCCGGCGGTGGCTTCTGCACTGGCGGCGGCGCCGGCTCCGACGGCGGAGAGAAACGCCACGGGCGCGGGGCGGCGGCCGGCGGCTTTGTGCACCAGCTCAGGCCGTCGGCCACATTCGCCGGCAGCACGACACCCGGTCCGAGACGCGGCACGCCCGGCACCGACCGCTGCGAGGTGGGCGAGCTGACCTTGACGCCGAGCAGGTGCACCTCCGTGTCGCTCACCTGGGCCACGTTCGCCGTCAGACCCGTGTCGAACACGATCGACGGCGCGTCGCCGGAGGCAGACGGACCGGACAGGTCGTCAGCAAAGTGAACGCGCCGCGGTGGCGGGCAGGTCGGCGCCTCCTCGGCAGGCAGCGCCGCTCCATCGCCGGACCCTGGCGACAGGACAGAGCGCGGTCAGCGGGCGCGGCGCGACACAGAATAACAACAGCTGCAACGAGCTACCGCCAGGGGCAGCGCCCGTCACCGATACACCTGATCAATACTAGGAACATATTAAGCACGAGTACGCCAACTAAGAACCATGACCTGATTGATATTCACAACTGCAGAGCCAGAACAGAAGCGTGCCGCTCACCTCTGAGTGCCTGGCAGAAGGAGGGGTCGGCCGTCGTCTGGTCGACCATCTTCCTGATGGCCTCGTCCAGATTGGGCTCCTTCTGTGCCGACGACACGGCGCGGTTGATGTTGTCCGCTATCCGCGTCTGCAGGTCCTCGTTGGAGAGCATTTCGTCGAGAAAAGACTGAAACGGCCACACAACACTCTGACGCCAAGGAAGGGACAGAAAAGATCGTACACCATAGCTTCTTGGTGAAGGATACTGGCATACTTTTACATGCAGTTCCTATGCGAGAAAAGTGTTATGATGCGGTCGATTAGAGGCCGTCAACATGGTATGGCCTGGCTGTTACCAAAAACTGTTATTCTGATCAGGATTTATAACGAATTGCGATAACAATCTGACCATACTAATCACTGACTAGGCTAAAAGGAAGAACAGGCCTCTTGTCAGTGTTCTGTATGACGAACAACTGACCTGCAAATGCGCATCTGCTTCAGCGACAGCGACATCGTCACATCTGAAAAGGCAAGCAACATACTGATGAGCTTTGGGAGCGATGGTAGTATTTCAATAAATGACATATTTGCCAAAACAAGGAAGATTGATAAGCATATCTGAAATGAATGGTAAAGCAAGAACATACTGAAATTTGAAACAGATTCTGCTGACTTAAAAGAGTGCCCCCCCCCCCCACTCGACCCTCCGCCCCTCATGCAGCTGGTCAAAAAAGTAGTGCCTAAACAGTCAGATTTTACCAGAATATTTTAAAATATTCTAACGCAGTTCGAATATCCGAGGAACGTGCGGGGGACGTCAACACTGAAACCGGCCACGGTGAACAATGAACAATGGACGTTATGTACATAAAAACCAGCGCGCACATTAGAGCCGCCCTGGACCGCCGTTCGCTCTCCCCTCCATCGCCAACTCACGCTCTGCCTTTGGCGGCGGCCGGTGGCGGAGGCGGCGGCGGCCGGCGCGGCTGTCCCTTCCTCCGCCAGCGCCGGTCGGGACTGGCGCCGCACCCCGGCTCCGGCTCCGGCTCCGGGTGGCCCGACTCCGGCGGCGGTACATCGTCCGCCGCCTCGTCGTGCGCGCCCAGGTCGTCGTCGGCTGGCTGGTGCACGTCGCGCACGCGCGGAAAACCCATCATCATCTCCTCGGGCCCGAGCGAGATGAGCGGGCCGCCGGGCGTCACTGGCGGCACACCGGACGGACCCGGTCAGCTCCGCAGTGCCGCGGCCATACGCCTGGGGACCCGGCCAGTCCAAAACGGACACCGACACAACAACTACAAGCGCCGAATCATGTCGACACTGCGTCGAATGTGTAGCTAAGTAAGTGCAATGCAAGGCAAATGATAACTATGAAAGTGGTATCAACATCAATATGAAATTATATCAACGAGGATGAAACGATCGCAACAATGGAAGCGACATAGCATCAATGAAAAGGCAGTACCATTTAAATCTTACAAAACATTACTGAATTGCGTCCCGTGTCTCCTCGTGTGTTATTACGTCCCCGCATGTTTTTGTATGCATGTCGACCCCGCATGTCGTCCGCTCAAATGGGATCCCCTGGCCTAGGGGACCCCAATATTTGTGTGGGCGACCCAGGGCCCCTGAACTAAGCAGTGTCCTCGCGTCCGACCCCGTCTGTCTCCGTGCACTCTCGTCTCGTCAGTCTCTGCCCCGCTCGGCAGTCCCCTGCTCCCCCTTTCGTACGTCTCCTGCACCTCCCGTGAGTGCGGCTCTCACCGATGGGCGCCGTCGGTCCCGGCGCCAGGTGGGAGATGTCCTGCAGCCGCTCCTGCTGCTTCTGGCGCCGCGTCGAGCGCAGGCTGATCGTCCGTTTGCGGTTCGGCGGTGGAGGTTCCTGCGGACGGAGCGAGGTCGGCGGACGTCACTTGGCGATACCCGTATCAGTGCGTGCCCAGGGGAGCTGGAGTAGGTGGTTCAGCTGTTGACGCACTGGGCACTGGGCAAGCTATTTCAAAGCAACTTTGCAGACAAAGAAAACAAGCGGGTACGGGCGAAGGGTTTGTTTGTTTGTTTGTTTATTTATTGGGGTCTTTGGGCGCGCCGACAGCAAAGGTCATTTTGTGCCAGGTGGAGACGAAGGAGCAGCACAAGATATTAATTAGCATAATGCACAATGTGAAACATGTAAGTCCCGTAGAAATTGATTTAAACAAATGTGAGTAGAATTAACACAAATAAAAAAATGTATAGTTCAGCGGTCAATAACAAAATAGTAGACATGCAGCTTATAGTAGGCGTGCAACTTCTAGGATAAATAACGGTTTACGATTCACAACACGTATGAGGTGTGAGGTATGAGTTTGTAGACGCAAATAACAATTACACGGTATATTTTTACATAATTAATATGATTTTTTGTTCAGTGAACATCAAACTGTTGAATAATTACAGGAAATGTAGCCCGGTACGAACCTGGGGAACCGCCTTGAGCCGCTCCAGCGATGCGAGCACGATGAGATGTCGCAGCTTCTCCAGGAAGGAGGTGGGCGGCGGCGACGGATCCGATGGACCACCACTCCCCAAACGGGCATCTTGCACTGGGGGATACAATGCACATTGGTGAGCGCTGCACTAGATAAGCAATGCGATATATTTTACGAGCTAAACCCTTTGAAGTCCGAGAAGAAAAAAACACTGTGATGTGGCTGAGAAGCAAAATGTGAATTTGAAGTGAAAAATCCATTTCAACGGGACATTTGCACAATTTGACCACAATGCAAGGACAAACTACTAGAAAACGCACCAACTGCATTCTACTTCGTCGAACGCAGTGTGACTGATAACACAGCCAATGCTAAATAGGCATCTGAATAACCTAGAGTCAGCACTGCCTCTTCTGAAATACCAGCTAAAATTTCAATGAAATGCCATCTGTCTCTTCTCCTCAGAATATCGTGAAATTAAATATTAATGATGAAGGACGAAATGATTCGTTAAGGCTGAGCGTCATCCGGGTACATACCGAGCGAACGGGCTGTTGAGTACTGTTCCAGTGTCTGGAGCAGTGACAGGCCCTGCACGCCGCAGGGCACCGCTCGGCCGCGCGCCTGCAGGCTCCGCACCTCCGCCAGGTCGGCCGACTCGTTCAAAAAGGACCGCCATGCAGTCTCGCAGCCAGCCTCCTTCAGATAGCCTGCCCAACAGCACAATCGCAGCCAGCTGGTGTCATCTTCCACTCTAAAAGCGCACACAGTATGAGTACCAGGGTTGTGCTCGACTCAAAAAAATTTGCCGACTCGACTCATCATTCAACTTCGGAATGCCCTGACTCAACTCTGACTCAAACAAGGAGCTGATTTTTTCCCTTGACTCGACTCATGACTCAAGCGGCTCAATGAAAATATGAGTTGACTCAAACTTGACTCAAATTTTTTGTTGAGTCAAATGTGTTGACTCAAAATTGACTCAGATAAAAAATTGTTGAGCGGGGGGGGGGGGGGTAAAAAAATATGGCAGCAGGGCCAGGCCTAAGTTGTTAAGCGGGGGGAGAATGAAAAACTTATACTATATTTTGTTTCTAAAAAGTTGAGTCAGCTGACTCATGTTCCTAAATGTTCTTGACTCAACTCAATGTCAAAAGTTATTTTACTGACTCAACTCTGACTCAACTCAACACCTTAATATTTTTGTCCGACTCAACTCTGACTCAACTCAACAGCTCAACATTTTATCCGACTCGACTCAAATCTGACTCATTTGAGTCAGAGTTGAGTCAAGTTTCTGACTCGACTCATGAGTCAAGCACAACCCTGATGAGTACACCAGTCAAACAACATAAAGTCATGAGTTTTCAATGCACCTATGTCGAGACTGAATAAGGGCAAGTAAACCTGACTCGGGTACATGTTTAGGAGACACTGAGAACTCAATCAATGTACTCCCAGACAGTTCCCCAACTTCTGCTTCCAGAGATCTCGTAATCACCTTACAAACTTACCTTACAAATATGCAGTTTCTATCAATGTCTTTCAAAACATCTGAAAGTAACAACTACAAGACAACTTAAAAAGTAAGAAGCATCTTACCTAGCACTAGGCGCGCGACCTCAGATGGCATCAAATCCATATTTGTTTAAACCGGACTCCCTGAAAGAGAATTGAGACACCAAATGAAAATTAAACTGCATCTGGAGCGATCACTGGACGAGTATGGAATGTACATAAAACAACACTGGAGAAACTGTAATCACCTGTAGAACCCTGGTATTGCATGGCATTTGTCAAAAAAGTGCGAGGGTTTTGCTACGTCACCGCCCTATGTTCCTTTTATCTTCAAAGTCTTTTTAAAGAAATTTTGTCCAAATGGTTGGATGGGTGGCTGTGGGCCAGGGTGCCCCGCTAGCCAGTACTTGTTGCGAATGACTTGCAGCAGGTAGATGGCGGCCCGGTCCTCCCGGGTCTAGCGTGGCCAGAGTACAGGGTGGGGCAGCATAATCGGGAATGCTTTTTGGGCTCTGATCATGAGTAGGCATGGCATTATTTTTATAAATTATATTATGGCAATGAAACGCCCAAAAGTTGTGCATCATCTGACATGACTACATCCATGAGCATGCAACTTCCTGGAAAAGAGCAGCAAAATAGTTCGACGGTGCTCCAAGTGCTTTGCGCGCGCCCATAGACACTAATGTTAAACAAGTAAAACAAGAACATTTTGTTTAAAACCCTGCAATTCCACGTAAAGGTTGCTGGGCAGGTCAACGTGTTATCACGGACGATAAGGATTGTGTGGGGATACTTAGGACAACAGGTTAACGTAATCGTCGTAAAATAACTCTTAGCAGAGGACATACAAGATGACTCACTTGAATATAAGGAAGAAGCACTTGAGCATATTAAAAAGAAACAATGTTCAAAACTTCAGCGACAAAAAATCTTATCACCGACTGGAATACGATAAAAAAGAATGGCATGCCATATAGGGGATTGTATCGAGAATATTCCAGCGGTCATGCAAAGTAAACATCCTGTTGGGGTGATGGACCTATGGGTGGTCTTCAAGGGAGGTGCACGTGGTGCACCCTACTTCATCGAGCCCGGATAAAATGAGCACCTCTGGTAAATACAACCGCACTCTGGCAGACTCACGTGGAGCCGTCGGAAGAGAGGATCACTGACGGTCCAAATCACGTCTTACGAGGACTCTGTCCGTGCTGGTACTGCAGTGAGGACGACATGTTATTGTGTAGGGCACCTCCACCTGAGATGAACCAAAAACTTCTGGTCCTTCAACTCCGCCGATTTAAATCCGACCAAATTCTTTACATGGAGCGTTTTTTGGTAGAAGTTTAATGAACAACTTATCATCAGTAAAAACAGTCTTCAGTGCAAGGTACGAAGCTGATGGGCGATCATGGACAAGCAGGAGGTTGCACGTGCATGCGCGTGCTTTTGGACCCGCCTTGAGAAGGTCATCGACGCCGAGGGCGGTCAAATAGGATGAGGGATAGGTAAAAGGTGACCGATTGATAGGATGTTGCTAAAATAGTGCTTGGAGCTATATTTTTAGATTCATGACCAAATAATCCCGTTTGATATTTATTCCCGATTATGCTGCCCCACCCTGTATATAGAACATCAGCATGGCCCTCTCTCGCCGACCGTTCCGTCATTTCCATCCTCAGGAAATTCAGCTCCTTCTCCTCTACACCTTAAACTCCTGTTTAGGGCTGGACGGGCAACTTTATCCCATGGGTATTTCCCGTAAGAGAACGCCCGTAGACGGGTGCGGTGAGTGCTTGGGGGCTGGTCGGCCTCTCCTCTGGACGGGCTCAGCCCCGGCGACTCACCAGGCCGCTCGCCCAGACCTTCCTATCATCCTTCTGGCGCTGAAATGGTCTCGTCAGACCGAAGGGCCTAACCCAACAAAATAAAAACGCGGAGCTCCCTGGCCGCGAACTCGCTGCCACCCATTTAGGAGATGATGGACGCCTTATCTACTAAGCCATAGGTGGTGGTAAGGCCACGGGAAGTTGAAGCCTTGCTGTTTGATTATTGGGGTTTTAGGGCATACCCTAAATCTCCTTGGATCTGTATCATTCTTAAAGGTGACACTTTTTCACAAAGGGAGCCAAATATGATCCGAGCGATTACCGCCCAGTTAGCCTCACCGCTGCGACAAGCAAAGTTCTTGAATTCGTCATACGTGACAGACTTCTCCAACTTGACAATACTCATCTCCTGTCTGACAACGAACATGGATTTCGGTTGAGGAACTCGTGCATTGCGACGGACTCACAAGAGACCACACGCGGCTTTACGTTCTCCGTAAGGATTATAAACGACTGGAACAGCCTGCAATCAGAAGTTGTCGACGCCAGTACACTCAACCAATTCAAGAATCGCCTAGGCACCCACTGGTCGGACTTCGTGCACTCAATACCGTACGGCGTATACAGACCAGTAAAATTTATAAAGCAGCTTGGCTGAGACAGACATAAAGACCAAGTGGCCATCAAAATTCGGTAAAGGTAAGGCAGACGTCGCACAAGCGGGCATATGTTATGGCGTAGATCAAACCGCGCCCAACGGGGGGGGGGGGACAATGTTGGAATTGTCATTTTCGGTCCTGGTCCCGGATAATAAAATCGGTCCGGAGAACCAGCCAGCGTTTACAACAGCCAACAGGAAAATCAAATGTTTGGCCTGCTAAATGTAATAGCCGATTAACTGTGTTCCTCTCGATGCTATTTCTGCATATTCTAAGTGTAATAATAGCAGTTTTTCATCACAAAGGCTGGGAAATTCAGAAGATATCAGGTGCCTGAGTATAAATTTCTAGAGGAGGACAAAATCTTTTGAACCCGACGGGGACCAGCAAAGGGTCTTATTTCCAACATTGGGGGGGGGGGGGGGAGCTATTCATTCATAGCCCCCTCTCGTTTTTCTGCAATAATTTATAAACCGCTAGACGTATGGACCATCGTGTTCCTGAACTTAAACTGCATCCGATAGACACTTTTTTTGTTGAAAAATAACTTTAAAAGTTGACCTTTTTGACCTGAAAGTGGCCTGACCTAAGCTAAATTCAACTCCAAATGACCTCAAATGGCATGGGCATCCCCGCCCCGGTCGTCGCGTGCTCGAACTGGCAAGCCGCCCTGAGTCTACTCAGCGGAGGAAGGGCCGCCCAGGTGAGGCCTCAACCTTCGGTGAGATAGGTATGGAAAACCTTGTTGAACGTCACCAAGCGTCGTTAAGCAATAGCAGTGGGTTCCTGCCCACTGCAGTACATCGAGGGGAATGAGAGCGCGGACGACCTGGCAAAACTGGCGGCTGCCCTGCCCTCAAACGCCCGATCGCTGACCAGAGCGGTTCATTGTGCGGCCTCGCATCAGTGGCGCGACAACTGCTCAGAATCACTATTCAAGCCACTCCTCGGGAGCACGCCGCCGCTCCCTATTTCCGGAGAGGACCGAGAGGATGCCATTTCGGTGCACCAGATGAGGGCGGGCCACAGGGGTCGCTCGCTCCAGTACAGCACCGAATCGGCTGTCTCCACTCCGCCGCGTGCCAGCAGTGCCCATACAAGCAGTGCCGAGCGGCGCTCTGCACCGTGAGCCGAGAAGAGGCTGATGTGCCGGAGCACGTGCTGCTCCGCTGCCCGGCCCTCGCTGGCTCCCGCCGAGGTATTGGGTTTACAATTTACAATTGACATGGAACAATGTCAATACAATTGATATGGAAATAAAAACTCATTAGGACGCTCAAACATGGGAGAGCGTACAAAGCCCCGAAACACTAGTCTAGTCTAGTTGATAAAAACTTGATCAGTAGATGTGCACATGTGCTTTATACAGGGTCTTTCATAATGAATGTTACTTTTGATTTCGAACAATTAATTAGGAGCTCTTAATTTATTACCTGCGCACAAATTTTATTTGTGTATTGTGGCAAATTGAATAGGGTTTTGTCCCAAAAAATAAAAATACACAACACAAATTTTCCTTCACGCAAAAGCAGAGTATGTCGACAGTGACACCACCAAAACGCATTACGGATTACGGTCGACGTACAAGTCTTCATCCATTGGCTTTCCCCTGGGTCAACACTGAATGGGGTGGTTTACCTTTAGGCTGCTCAAGGAATGCTTCTGGCCTCAGGCACAAGGTCCGAAGAGACGACCTGTGGTTCCAGCAGGATGGTGCCACAGTGCACACCACGGCAGCTGTGCGCCAGTGGCTGATCGAAAATTTCGAAGAGCGCGTTATCAGCCGCCTCACCGAGCGACTATGGCCATGAAATCTCCCCGCTGTACTACTGGTTTTGGGGAGTCGCATTGGCAGATCCGAGACAAAACCCACCTGCAACCATCCACTGTGAACCATAGTGGAGAGGTTTGCTGGAAGCCTGGACCCAGACGTTGTGAGGCGCGGGGTGCGACACTTTCGTCAGAGGGCCGAAACGTGTGCCTTAAGAAAAGGTGATACAGTGGAATATCCCCGAGGAGCATTAAAATGAAAGTTGTGTGTGCAAAAACGCTAAAGTGTTCCTGTTTCATGTGATGGTACATATTACATGAGGAATATATATGTCCTGAGAATAGGTCTTTAAGAAGTAACATTCATTATGAAAGACCCTGTATGAAAAGGGCTTCATTTTCGCACAAATAGGCACCTAATTTTTGGCGCAAATCATGCAGAAATTTCAGCGCAAAATCGCTTGCGCCGAATTTCGGAGCAGGCTGGTCTCACGGGCGTACAGAGTAGTGTATGGATGTTTTCCAGTCTGGTTCTAAGGGGCTAATGGATTGGAATGCCCCCTTAGAATTTGTGATGTCAGCACAGATCTAACAATTTTTTATCTTTTACTAAAACGTTTGGTAGCACACGGTGGTACATGCCGCTTTGCTTGCAACAAGAGCCGCACTTTCAAACAAAGTCGCTAGGAACAGCAAAGATCAAGATAACAAAAAGTAAAAAGTAAAAGTCTAATATCTTGAAAACCGGTGAATATTTTTCGATGAAATTTGGTAGATATTCGTTTTCGCTCTTTCTGAACCGAGCGACATCGCTTTCATGCCAATTCATGAACTTTTTTGAAGGTGGGAGGGTCCCTTTAATCATGGATACAAACCTTTCTTAGACGTCAATCGGGAAAACCATTATAATTTTCACTTCTGGGCCTGGCATTTATCCTAATCCAAGTCCTATTTTTCCATTCAGATTCTCCCAACACTGACGTTTTTTATAGGCATCTTGCTGACACTGACCACACACTGACACGGCCGACACGGCCAATTCAGCAGCAGATGCAAGCCGCAAGCAAAATGTATACAAACGCGTGCGCGCCAATTCTCAGCGAATAAAGATTCTGTTTCGTATCCCAAATTATCGTAGTTTAAAAAAAAAAAAAACTCGTATACTTACTTTGATAAAATATATTTGATGGATTCTGCAAAACAATAATGGTTGGTAACGCCTATAGAATCTCAAATGCTCCCTTTATCTGTTATTTACGTCATCAAATCAACAAAAATGTTATTTTGTATCAAGTTATTGGACTTTTATTACTAGCATCGTTAACTTAGTGATAGATTTAAATATGTAACACTAACTTCAATTTCCTGGGACCTCCCTTACATTCCCACTCTGCAATCTCGTTTTCTACATATCCTACCATGTTTTTAATTTCAGTGGTAAGAAGGAAAATTAGATATAATCGCACCTTTAAGATACACAGTTTCACTGCTGACTACTACACAGAGCTTGGTTTGGTACTAAGCCCTCTCTATCCCGCTCACGCGTTCTACCCTGGTTGCTCCACGTTCTACTGCCAGCCTACAAAAAATGGCCACATTTGCTGTTGCAATCCCCTATAAGCATTCATTTTGCCATAACCTTACTAGTGGTGGCCCGAACCAACCCGCAGTCCTTTCCCTGTCGTAAAAGCATGGCCATGCCCATGCCCGAAGTGTCCGAACCCCAGTGCTCCCGGTCCCGCCTTTCCGGCGTATGGGTCCCCTACGCAACTAGGCGTGGATTATAACTACTGAGTGGCCTAAAACAGCAATTCGTTACACCTAATAAGCCTGAGTAATACAACGCCTGGCCATTGTAGTGCAGATCGCCACCGATCAGAAATGCAATAATGCTTATTACTCTTCAGTGGAAAATAGTTCGATCGACCAACGGCACGGCCGAACCGAGGAAATAAGATTATGCAGAGTTTATTGCATCCGATAGTCACAAAGTTCACGTTGCATTTGACAAATAAACGATGGCGCATGTAGGTATAGCATAAGGAGCGAGCAAGAGCATCGGATAGAAACCTATCACCCACACCGCCCTGTCACACGGCTTGCATCATTGGACAATGGCACACAGACGAGATAACCCTGTATATTATGAACAAATGGTGTCACAATCGCACTGGCCATTTGATCTACACCTCCACCATTGATCCATAAGCGTAATTAAATGACAAGTAACATGGCCTTGATGTTATCACTGACGACACGTGCATGTGGCCCACGCCAAGGGCGAGGTAGCATTACAATGGAAAAGGGTCATAGAGGAACTTATGGATAACTTCAGGATAAACTTAAGGCCCGTGTACATATAGCTTATCGGCAGTCTGGTTCTATCAAACAAGGTGGGAAAATCAAAAATAGCTGCCATTTAAGATATATAAAAGAATAAAACAACGGGATAAAAATCACGCAAATGCTGTTGACGCAAAATCACAATGATCACTACTCATTAACTGACCACGCGGGCAGACCTCAATTACGGATGAATCTATTAGAAACATATGTCACACAAAACACGTGTCAAAAGAAACGACGAGTTTCGGGTGAAACGCGGTCCGCATACACCAGTAATTCAGGATAAACTTAGGGCCCGTGTAGGTACATATCGCTTATCAGACTGGCTCTATCAAGCAAGGTGGGAAAATCAAAATGCTGCCATTAAGATGTAAAAGCATAAAACAACGCAGTAAAAATCACGTAAATGCTGTTGACGCAAAATCACAATAATCACTGCTCAGCAACTGATCAACGCGGGTGGACCCTAATCACACAAGGGAGGTTAATAGAAATATGCATAACGTACACACAAAACACATGTCAAAATGGACGAAACGAGTTCCGGGTGAAATACGGTCCCTATACATCAACAACCACGTCCAGACTAGCTGCAGACTAGTAGCTGTCACTGACTAGCTGTGACACTGAGCACCTTCGTACCACCATGAGTGCAGGTCGGGCAGCACCGCGGTGCCGGGCTCCATGTGGCGTGACATGAGCTCGCACAGGCGGCACCAGCGCTCCCTGGGCGCGAACCGATA